>NW_025766048.1:840000-985000 GCF_003918875.1 Haliotis rubra | reverse complement strand
GTGTGTAGTTGAAGATCACAGATGGATTGTTGAAGATCACAGATGTATCGCTGAAAATCAGATAGTTGCAGATCACAGATGAATAGATTTAGATAACAGATGGATAGATGAAAATCAAGATAGTTGCAGATGACAAGTGTATAGTTGAAGATCACGGATGTATAGTTGAAGATCAGAGGTGGATAGATGAAAATCAAGATGTTAGATGCAGATCACAAGTGGAGTTGAAGATCACAGATGTATAGTTGAAAACCACTTATGTATAGCTGATGATCACAAATGGTTAAATGCAGATCAAAAGTGGATAGGTGAAGATCAAGTGATGCTGTAAAACGTTAGCACAGGATCCTTGCAGTGTACAGACAGCTGGTGTGAGATACCTACAGATGAGTAGCTGTAGACAGCAAGTGGTAGTATAGAGGGCTGTCCAGTGGAGTCCCTATGTTCTGCACAAAACATTCTGACAAGCCTTCGTGCAACAGGATCAAGTGTTTCCTCAAATTGATTATTTAAAACCAATATCATCAGTAGATTGCCTGAAAGTGATTAATGGCTGTCCCTCTTACTCTTTCTCTGTGTTCACTAGACAGTGGTCCCTGGGATCGTTAAGGGTGCCCCTAGCGTATTTCGATTTGCGGAACCCTGAATCTTTACCAATTTAGCAAGGAACCTGAATAGTGGGACACCCTAAAACACCCTGGGGATCTGAATCTAGACAGCCCCTAAATATTTGCCTTTTAAAGTAAGGGCTAATATACAAAACCCATTCATCTTACTGCTTAATTTTGTACCACTGCTCGGGCAGTGGGGTAGCCTAGTGGTTAAATCGTTCGCTCATCACATCAAAGACCCGGGTTCAGTTCCCCAGATGGGTACAATGTGTGAAGCCCATTATTGGTGTCCCCTGCGGTGATATTGCAGGAATATTGCTAAAAGCGGCATAAAACAATACTCACTCACTCACTCGACCACTGCTCACTTCAGGAGTAACATGAGCACATGGAGAATTGTGCCCTGAGTAGGTTTATTGCTTATTGGATAGAAATGCACACTTTCATGTTTGCTGTGGTCAATCTGTAATAATTGGATGACAATCTATTACAGATTATTTGCAAGTTTATCAGTGTATTTGACATCATGTCACATGTTTCTATAGGCGTCAAGATTTCATATCCATCATTGAAACAGTCTCATTTGAAATCAGATCTTAGTTCTTATGACTGCTACATACCGGTAATGATCTGAGGAAATACCGTTACCATGTTATGTCAAAACAACTTAGGACCATTTTGACCGACTGATCAAAAGAATTTATGTCAGTAAGCAGCCTTCTCAGTCAGTAAGGCTAGTTTCATACTGGCATCTACACTTTAAAATAGATTTTGACAAAGTTCGCCATTCAAAATTTGAAAGATGATCGTGAGCATATTCCGGAACCATTACTCGATGACTGTGATTATATCTTGTGTATATGATAGTAATTCCTGCAGACTGTTGAAAGTGTTTTCAATGTTTTCATTGAAGCAAGAGAGGGACGATAATTTTGACAAAATCAGTTGTTCAGCCTATATCTGTAGTTTGGAATATCTTTGTTATCCTTGTCAAGGTTGCATAGTAATAGTTTGGTAAAAAAACACATTCCGTTATCACTTTTCCAATCTGGTAAACGATGCCCCGATTTGTTTAATGAAAGGGGGCGGTGGAGTAGTTGAGTGGTTAAAGCGTCGAGTCCCCACATGGGTACAATATGTGAAGCCCATTTCTGGTGTCGCCTATTGTGATGTTACTGGAATATTGCTAGTGGCATAAAACCCAACTCACTCAATTGAAGGTTGTTCTGACATGACAATTCAAGTGATATCCTCAGACAGTAGCAAGAACTAAGATCTGATATCTATGAGATCATCACTGGAACTTTATGGCTATTCTCTGCATTATCTATTGTAATTATTGGTACAGCTTTCCTAACAGTGACTGAAATTGTCATCAGCTGGTTGTCATGGGTGTAGAGCAATTCCGTACGTTTGTCTTTCACAGATGGTCAGGTAGCACCAAGATCCTGCTACAACTGTTGTCATGGCAATATATTTAGATCATTTCTTGTAGATTTTCATTTTAATTAAGATATTTCCTGTTCATGCATGGATTGTGGGTCGAACATTTGATTCATTTTACCGCAGTATGTTTCAATGATCCACATATCATATTTATTCATCATTTTCTTTATTATGTATCATAACAGATATGCTTGTATGGTGTATTGAATGAAATGAAATCATTTCGACATTGGCTCTTTATGCTACTGTAGTTCTGTGAACATGTAACAGTGGAAATATACTCATGGAAAAGAAATAAGGGAACACATGAAAGTACAAATGTTCCTTTATTTATTTCCAGAATTTCACCCACAGTGCAATATATACCTTGTGAAGAAGCCTGGAAAAGAATAAAGGAACACTTGGACTTTCATGTGTTCCCTTATTTGTTTCCATGAGTATATCTGCACACTATTTCATCATGTTATTACGCTATGAAAGGGTAACAAGATATGGATGATCACTTGCTTGACAACGGTGTTAGAACCTACACCGAAACGTCGCTCTCACAGCACTAAAGAGTGAGTGAGTGAGTTTAGTTTTACGCCGCACTCAGCAATATTCCAGCTATATGGCGGCGGTCTGTAAATAATCAAGTCTGGACCAGACAATCCAGTGATCAACATCATGAGCATCGATCTGCGCAATTGGGAACCGATGACATATGTCAGCCAAGTCAGCGAGCCTGACCACCCGATCCCGTTAGTCAGCCTCTTTCGACAAGCATAGTCGCCTTTGTGGCAAGCATGGGTTGCTGAAGACCTATTCTACCCCGGATCTTCACGGGTCCACAGCACTAAAGAAGTCGTTCATCCATATATTGTTATCCTTCCTTACTGCTTCAACTTCTAAATGCCTCTCAAAGAAGTTATGTTATTTTGCTGTCCTTAAAACACAAATTTCAGTTTGTGAGATGACAGGTGTTGATGCAGAATGAAGTGTGTAGAGAGGCATTTTGTTGTGTTTATACCACAGTTGATCTGTGAGGTATGTTAGGTGTATATGTAAATAGTGCCACACTTCGGTTATAAAGGAGGACATGATCTACAGTGCTGGTCTACACGTACAACGGCTGCTGTTCTATATTCACTGTCTCAGTTGCCATGGTTACCATGTTATCATAACCGTACATGAGGCCACAAAAAAGAATTAGATTTTCATCCATATTTTGATGGTCATTTTTATGTTTTATGTTGTATTGTTTACCTGTTGTTTTTGACAAACTGTGAAAGGCATCTGTACATTTACCGTGGAGGGATATGATTCGCATGAAATTTAAATTTCTGTTGGTACTTCATCATTTTGAGAAAAAGGGTAACATGTATAGCCTTTCCTCATCTCAAGACTCTCAAGGACAGTAAAGAGATGTGAGCTGTTTGGCAGAGAGTCTGGTAAGGATGAAAATCTAATACTTTTTTATAGCCTTTTACTCTTTTTCTGGATTTATTATTAGGAGTCATTCATTTGATTTACCTTACAATTAACTGTGTTATGGGTGACTCAATGGTCCGAGGTACCTATTCTGCTGTGCAGAGTTGAGTCCCTTTGGTGTTGTAGGATCTGTTGATCTGAACTTGCTGAAAACTAACAACAATGAAGAGATGGAAACAAGTTTCTATATCATCTGATACATTTACATAGACTGTTGGATTATGTTGGTTTAAAGCATTTTTTGTTTGGACCATTTTTATGAAACTGCAAGTTATCAATTGTTTAGGACATTAAGAAATGGATGTTCCTGTGTTTAGGCCTGAGTTCAGTGAAGGTATTGTAATGGTACCTTATTCAGTCTATACTGATGTGAGTTATTGATCTGTCTTTGTTTATTTTATCCAATCCACAATCTGTTGCTGGGTTATGTGTGACAGTGTCTGTTGGGTGCGATATGTTTGGTCATAACGTCATGCTTTTTAACTAAAGTTTATCCATTTTTGTGGTGGGGAAAATGTGCAAGATTTATTGTTTGAGCAGGCCTGGTTTTAAAGTGGGAGTATTTTACATGCATTTAAAAGCAGGTAAAAAGTGAGATTTGGAACTTTTAAACTATATAAAAGGTGACAGCATTTTAATGTCACAGCATTTTTAGGTGTGTCTTGCCCCTTGTTTGAGTGAATTTAGGAACCTTTTAGGGTTTGTAGTAAGTGTGCAGATATCCGTAAAAATTCCCCAAATGAGAGTTTAAAAGTACAGTCATGTTACAGCAGTTATATCTAATGGTATGGATTACCAGAGTTCAATTGTGTTTTACTGGTAGCAGGGCCATTATAGAGGATTTTCCCTTTTTCCCTCAGTTGTATATGCTCTGAATATACCTTTGAAAATAAGGGCTTTACAAGAAGTAGCAGAAGCTATGAAAGTATGTGGTAATTGATAATACCAGGTTGTATATACAGTCAGATTATAATCAGACTGTACACTGTAAACTATAATAAAGTGTGGGATGGTGGGGTAGCGTTCGCTCGTCACACCGAAGACCCGGGGTCCGATATCCCACATGGGTACAATGTGTGAAGCCCATTTCTGGTGTTCCCCACTGTGATATTGCTGGAATATTGCTAAGAGCGATGTAAAACTAAACTCACTCACTCACTCATGTTAATAAAGTGACTAATATACTGAGAGAAACAAATAAAGGATCACAGGAAAATTCAAGCGTTCCTTTAATATTTTCCAGTTTTCATCACCATCTCTGAAAGCACTGTGGTGATGAAAACTGGAAAATTATAAAGGAACGCTTGCATTTTCCTGTGATCCTTTATTTGTTTCTCTCAGTATATAACAAACATTTTGGGGGGTCCCGGCAACTTGCAAAGTATAGTATTTGTGTAATAAAGAACGGTTCTTTTTAAACTGCTATTGTATTATACCTTGAAACACCATGACAGATAAATATTGAAGGTATTTACGAAATAGCGACAGAGGTTGTCAGTGATCAATGGATGGTAGAGCCATAAGCAATTGTGCCATGATTCAGTCACACTGTGATTGTATGTCATCGGAGGTTGTTGTGTTTTGAGGATGTATGGTATTATTTCATGTTATCAGGATCAGGTGTTCATTAGTCTACATGTTTTAGTTCCGTTTTTTGTTAATGATGAACCATTTTATGTTTGATTCCGTCGACAGAAATTCAATAAATGCATGTACACGTATATTGTTTTACTTTGTGTCTGAATTTTTATTCATGGATTATGTTGTTTTATTTTCAATACCGGTATTTATGGTTGTTTTTTCGTTTCATTTGGTTTAACATTTTTGTTTCTATAATTTGTATGATATGTAAACTCACAAGAAGTCAAAGATCATCTGGTGTTTCTATGTGACTACAGGTAACCTGTTATATCTTGGGTGTTGAATTACAGATGTGTGTTCTTAATTTGTTTTGAGTAGTATATATGTTTGTTGACACTACTCACATTAATATCACATGTGCACGTGTGTGTGCGATACAATCCAGGCTGAACTACAGTGTTCTTCGCTGGGGTCAAGGTTATCATGTCTTGTAAGGTTCTGCAATGTGCTGTGCAGTGTTGTCGAAATCAGGCATTCCAGAAACACGTGATTGCGGTTCACGTCCCAGATTCACCTAGATTTTGTTTCTCGATACTGAACAAAAATGTTACGGAAGGAATATTTTGGGGACATTTTGGGAATATTGTGTGCTGTCTTCACTAAAAAAAATATCCCCAAAATATTAATGTTCCCTAACTTGTTTTTGTTCAGTATAAGTCATGTATGTTCAACAATGTGAGAATTGGATCACTTCGGTTGTTTTATATGTACTTTCACCCTACATTAGTCATGGTAATATATGAATATTTTACTGATACCAGCATTGATCTCTCAGCTGTGACAAGATCATGAACATGATATGAAGCTTTATATTTCTGTAAATGATCACATTTGTTGAACTGCAGTGGAGTGTTATATCATTCCTTTTCATCCATACAGATGTAGCTTGCTTATACGTGTTTGTGGGACTTAGCTTCATCTGGGCCTAGATTTTGAAGCTCTCTTAGCTCTAAGATAGTCATAGTTTAATTTTAATGTATGGCACTTACGACTATCTTAGCGCTAAGAGAGCTTCGAAAATCTAGGCCCTGTATCTTGAGTTTTGTGTCTTGTTGCACAGATGGTAACAGGTTTACTCACTCAGAAAGGAGATGACAGAAAAAAGAACAGGTTTTGATGTAAATGCAGTTAAAGGCACTATTTCACATCACACTTCTCTAAAAATAAATAATGCATTTCTCTTAATAACTATCAGTCCTCAGGGAAGCTGTGGTATAATTTATTCCCAAAACAATTATGTATTTAGATTACTCGATTATTTACAGACCACCGCCATATAGCTGGAATAGTGCTGAATGCGGCGTATAACTAAACTCACTCACTCACTCACTGTTTAGAAGCTGTTCGCCTCGAAGTTTCAATTATTGATTTCAGGCAAGTGGTAAGGGATAATAAGTTTGTTATTGCAGAAATAGGAAGCTAAAGTGAGTGCATTTGATCCAATATGTATAGTATAGGCCAAAATATTGTCGAAAATGTGTGAAATTGTGCCTTTAAACATCATTAAGTTACTGCATTTGTAATTAGCAGGTGGGGAAAATGGGGCTTCTACTGTGCCCGAATTGTTTTGCGGAGTTGAGACTTATAAACAGTTCCAGGTCCTCCTGTAATCAAATCGCTCTGATCATGATCTTTGTTATTCATAGCAATCTAAGGCTTTGCTGGTCACTGTGCAGAGTTACATCCCTTTTAAAAGCCAGGATCCTATGGCTGTTGTTTTGAATCCTCCTGGTTTACTCCTGACATGTCATGATATACAGGGACCAATGTTCCAAACAGCATTAAATCCAACTCACAAAACATTCCTTCCAGTTCTTGTTAGTTTTTTTACATGTGGTAAATCCATTTTCATCCTGTCACAGAACGATCGTCTCACACAGTAAGCTGACATGCCATGATATGCTATGCTATTCAGCTGAAATGCTGGTCAAGGTGATATGCATTATAACTACCACATGATGTATATGGTAAAAACATACTTACTTCAGGTACAACGATGTTCTTATATATAATGAAAGTTATTAGAACTTGTGCAATCTGGAACTATTGTCATATCTGTTTCTTTGTCATGTTAAGCCTATTGATAGGTGACCACCTCCGTGGTGTAGTGGTTAGAGCGTCCGCCCGGAGAGCGGAAGGTGCGGATTCGATCCCCGGCCGCGTCATACCAAAAGACGTTGAAATATGGTACTTGTTGGTCCCTGACTGGCGCTCGACATTAATGGGTACAACAAGGACTGGTCGGCTCGGAGTCAGTATACTGTGTCTGAGTGGGATATTCATGCTTCACTGCAACATGGTATCTCAGTGGGCTAGCACTATAAAACCGGCTTAAGTCTGGGCTAGTACAAGCAGCCGCACATACACACACACACACATGCACGTCGTCATATGAGCGAAATATTCTCAAGCACGATGTTAAACCCAATTTCACCTCACCTATTGATAGGTATTCTGTATTTCCTGACATGTTAATCTGCTTTATTAATCATCTGTTGAAGTGCTTGCAGCAGGTGCCCATATCACATAAACAATTGGGTAAGTCTTGTTGAGGGGGTGTGGGGTAGCCAAGTGGTTAAAGCGGTCGTCACGCCAAAGACCCGGGTTTGATTCGCCACATGGGCGCAATCTGTGGTGTTTGGTGCTGGAATATTGCTAAAAGCGGTGTATATCACATAAACATTTGGGTAAGTCTTGATATTAGTTGTAGTGGGGTAGCCCTGTGATTAAAGTATTCGTCACGCCCAAAACCCGGGTTCAATTCCAAACATGGGTACAATGTGTGAAGCCCATTTCTCATGTCCCCTGCTGTGATATTGCTGGAATATTGCTAAAAGGGCTGGAAGACTGAACTCTCTCACTTGTTATTACATTTTCTGTTTCTTTTGACTTTTTTCTAAATGGAGTGAGAATATTTTCTGTTTTGGTTTGCGAAGTTGCAAATGTGAAAGTCAGCTTCATAATAGTGTATCACATGATCCCTTTTGCACACCTGCACCTCGAAGGGCACGGGTCATGTTGACCATGGCTATGGTCCCCCTGCAAATCTGATGCAGTATGAGCAGCATGCATTGTAAACGTTACACTGGTTTCTAAAATGTAATTTGGCTTTGAAAAACAGTTAAAACACCCTACAAACTTCTTAAACCGATTCTCAACACATTGGCTATGATCAAGTTAAGAATTCTTAGGGCTACGAACGTTTCAAGAATAAGGGCCCTGTTTCTTTTCATTGTTTAAAAACAAACAATATTCAGGTCATGGGCTCAGATAATTTGTGACATAGGCAGGTCAGAAGAAATAAATATATTTTAACTACCCAATTGGCTGGACTGCCTCTATCAACATAGCCATGGATAGAGGAAGAGGCTGTGATAACCACAGAGCAACAATATGAGTGAGTTTAGTTTTACCCCGCTTTTAGCAATATTCAAGCAATATCACAACACAATGATATGAGCACCTGGATGCAAGGGTGGAAATAACTTTAAAATTGCTAGTGTACTCCGGTACAGTGGCACATGTAAAATCACTTGCCCTGATAATTTTTCCACTATACCGGCGGTTTTCTTGATTTTTAAATAAACAACATAATTAACATTGGAATATCAACTGGACACCAGTACAGTGTGATATACAAATTTGCTTGCCCGACAGAAAAAAACACTGGACTCGGGCGTCGGGCAATGGGTTATTTCCACTCCTGGGATGGTGACTTCATTTCATACTATACTGATTTCTGTTTAAGCCCTGAGCGTATTTAGCATGATGCAATAGTAAAAGCTGGCCTATTGCCTACATTCACTTGTACTTTTCTCTCCAGCTCCTCGGTGTTGCCCTGTAGGGTGTGCCAGTGTAGTGTCTGTTGTGAAGTCTAGACTTGGTGCTAGTGTATTAGGTGGTGTAAGCACAATATTGCCAAGCCGATGTAGATACCTATTTATTACATGTAAGATATCATTTTCCTATGTTGTATATTTATGTATAACTCTGAGGTATTTCATGGAATAAATGTTGACTGAATGGTTGAGAGTGTTCAGTTTTGTACATCTATTCAGGGACTTTCAGAATCCAAAGAGGGCGGTGGGATAGCCTAGTGGTTAAATCGTTCGCTCGTCATGCTGAAGACCCGGGTTCGATTCCCCACATGTGTACAATGTGTGTCGCCACTGTGATATTGCTGGAATATTGCTAAAAGCGGAGTAAAACGTCACTCACTCAGAATGCAAAGACCTGCACAGGTTTGCCTATTTCAGAGTCTGTGAGAAATGGGCTCAAAATATTGCAGGCCAATTAAAAGTTACTGGCCCATTTCAAATGTTACTCACTTCAATACGCAACAATTTCTTTTCATCCATATATGCTTGACATGGGGCGTGAAAGTTTAAGAAATACAGCTTGAAACTGGTTAAACTTCAAATTACAACAAATCAAAACACATCTGTTACACGGACTGTTACAGTGATGTACAGGGATAACCTTGCAATAATTTCTCACAAAATATATTAATCAATTTTTTTCATATATTTTTTATGGCCATATTGATCTGCTGAAGTGGAATGGGTTTTTGTAGTCAACGAAAAGGTGTGCTTAAAAAAACATGCTTCAAAATATCACTGGTAAAGTAACCAGCCAAGGAAAAGGGACACTCAGAATATTAAGTCTGAAATATTGTAATGAGTTCAAAGGTCAAGGTCACTAGATATAAAGAACATCAACAGAGTTATTAACAAGCAAGCAGTTTTTCGATATCTTGTGTTTATTAATGATTATTGTATACAGAATATATAATATAACATTTGGTCATATGCATTGTGTTCAACAGCAAACAGTCTGTACAACCAGTGATACCAACAAAATACAGGTAAAACGTGACTCCGCATCCAGGTGAACTGGTACGCACGAAAACACAACAACAGTTAAGTAGTGCTAACAATACCTTCTGAACATTTGCTCACCATAATGTTTAAAGGCACAATGTCACACATTTTCGACAATATTGTGGCCTGTATTTTATATATTGGGGTCATATGCACTCATTTCAGCTTCCCATTGATGCAACAAAAGACTTATTATCCGTTACCACTTGCCTAAAATCGATAATTGAAACTTCGAGGGGAACAGCTTCCAAACAGATAACACTTGCCATATATGGAATGAAAACGATAGCTCTGTACATCGAAAATTGTCGCACGTGGTGTTGTCAGTGTTTGTCGAACTGGCCTCAATCACAAGTTGTGATACAATGTATAAGATATTCGTAAAGAGCTTTCCAAGGGACATAACTCTATGGGCTTCGCTTGAAATCATGTTTAGCCGGTAGAGGGCGCGAGAGCCTATTTAATGCAACGTTACATTAATTCATTCAAACTTTTATATTTAATATTGTAATCTAAATACGTATTTCTTTTTGGAACAAATTACTATTATATGCTTGCTTCCCTGAGGGCTAATAGTTAGTAATATTGAGAGAAATGCATCATGTATTTTTAGAGAAATGTAGTGTGACATTGTGCCTTTAAAGGCTCCCATCATTTAATGTATTAGGTCTCCATTCTATACTGTTCAAAGGCTGTTAAGGATCACTCAATTCTTTCAAAAACTATACTTAATTTGTCATGTTATAATCCTCTGCTTCTTTTGAGTAGTATATTATGATCAATACTATGGACAAAATCACTGCCATTGTTTGGTGACATCAGAAGTTCCCACCTTCATATCAGGATCTTCTAAATAATTCTCCACTATTTTGTAAATATATTCAACAGCATTGTATATCACATGAGATTCAAACTAATCCACAGTATATTCATTTTAAATCTAATGATTTAATTTATATTAATACTGGTTCTGAATTCTGTCATTCCTATTTTCTACATATTAGATGTTAATCTTCAATTAGAGTTATCTTTCCTTTACTGTGTGACCACCATGTTTAATACATTCACACATTGACAAAAGCCTCAGGATTATGTATCTTTTGCTATATTATATTTGATTATTTGTATGTTTCGTTGTTTCTGAGTATGGAATGTACTTCCCACATTATATTTGTAGTTTTAGTTTAGTTTATTTTCTAAAAAAACAAGGTAAAGCCAACAATGTGGCTATGTGGGAAAAATGCATGGTCACCATTTTTACTGGTTTTAATGAGAACTATTTGGAGGGGATACATAACAGAATGGAGATACAGCATACTGGATGATGGAGAAAGAATGTCAGACTAACAGACAGGAGTTTGACAGCATCTGGAGCAAACTGTAACAGTCGGTAACAATAACAAACATTCTTAAAACATATACTGCTTGGCAACAGAGTTTGGCAGCATCTCAAGCATACTGTTACAGTCAATCACAAGGACCATTTTTTAAACACACACACTGTATTCAACATAATAAATGCCCTTTGTATGTTATAATTCATCAGGCACCACCCTCCAATACACATCTGGTCCAGATCCACCAGTGAATTTTGACTACAGGGATAATACTCATTAGGGACAGTTCAAAATTTATGGCAAGGGGGGTTTTATGATTTTAAGTTGGGATCACCCATTTTGTTCTGGGGAGGCCATCAATTTTGAACACATATACTAGGGGGTCAGCATTTTTTCATTTATATTTTTATCTATTTTATATTTTATTTATTTATTATTTTATTTTATTTTTTTTTTGGGGGGGGGGACACTTACTTTGTGCATAAATTTACGGAGCTCATTCACATTGTACATGCTCCTCCATAAAGATCATCATCACCCCACAGCCATGCATTAAGAACAGTCCCTTAGAGTAAATACTGTGTTTTCTAGTCAAGTAATTTTGGGAGATAAACATATTAGCTGATTAACTGATTGAAAGCAATTTATTTGAGTTTCTATGTTTGTTTCAAGGGCTCTTTCTAATGTATCCCTACATAAACCCTTGGAATCTGTTCCAAATGTTCATTGTACATCCTACCTATCATACTGCCAAGAGTGGCAGGACCAATATTTTAAATACAAAGATATTTTTGGGTTAGTTCTCTTCCTAAACATGATAAACAAGTCGAGTTGAATTAAAACTTAACAACCAATTCAATACTAAAAACAATTAATCTTGAGTTTTCTAACACAACATAAATTACATCTTCACAGGCGCGTAGACAAATTCCCAGGACCATGATTGATATGGACTAAAAACAACTAAATCAACAAAACTATTTTCAAACGGAAACTCCGTTCAGGAAGGTGATATTCCAGAGGTAGCTTTACACTGAAAACCCCTTTGACCAGTTCTTTACCCGTAAAGTCTCTCCGACTTACAAATCATGGGTACATTGTCATGTCTCATAAATCACAAGTTGATATTCCTTACAGTAAATCTTTAGGGAGAGTGTACTAGAAATACGGAGATTTCAGCGATATCCGTGGGTAGAATTCTTTGAACAAAACCAACCCTGAAACCTGTTCCTATGACTAAACTGCTAAAATAATACTCATTGTACTACTGCAGTCAACTGCAAAACAACTAGTTGTAATAATTACGTAAACAGAATATAAATAACTGACTCTCCTTTATAATGCACAGTGAGGTTTGTAAAGTTTTCAATCACTACGAAACAGTTTTCACATTTCATCCGTTTCAATTTGTTTTGGACATTCATGTTTTTTGTCATTTTAAATAACTGATTTCTATCTTATCACCATCGTTCATCTGTCAGTGGTGAATAGAGGCAAGACCCATTTAACTCTTTGTTTGACAAACCAACCAGTTACCATTACCGGTACAACATTTCAGTATTGTTATAACTAATTTGAGGATTAAGACTCTCAATCCTTAAATGTGTCTTCATCAGTGTTCCAGATATTGCTGGAATATTGCTAAAAGTGGCGTAAAACCATACTCACTGACTCATGAAGCAGTATTATCAGCAAGGCAGCCAGCATCCCAGAATACCACCCTTAACTGGCAAACAAGGATAAGTTGGACCGGCGCAGAGAACGCGTTTACGAGAAGTAGGCAGTGCACGGCAATGAGCAAACCCATTTGGTTTGTGAAAGGTAGAGCAGATGTAGGCTAGTGCACGTGTAGCTGTGAAATTGATTCTCGGTGTTTGCTGACTCGGTGTTTGCCACGCGCCGCTTCACCCATTGCTCTAAACTTGATCACGGACAACCTGGGATCCCTTCGCTAACAATGGCAAGAGCCAGTGGGTGGCACTCATACATGCTAATATTGGTCAATTGTCAGGTCGGTGCTCAACTTATCCTTGTTTGCCAGTAACTGTGGGTGACAAGGTCCAGCCTAGATTATGAATTTACCAGATTATGAATTTCATATATTTTTATGCTTTCAGCCAATTTGTTCATTAAAAAATGTCAATCAACATTCATAACTGGGCCTTTATAGATATCGTGATCAATGTGACATGCATACAAAACAAACAAACAAATAAATACAGTATTCAGGCATTATGAGAAATTTTCAATCCATATCATTCACATTACATATACTGATGGTATTGTGCCCATATTCCAAGTGAAAACAGTGATTGACATGGAAGAATGATGGGTACTGTGTAATATCCCCTTGTATACAGCGTAACCCCATTAACTAGGACATGGCATTCCCTCTAGAATGTAATATCCCCTTGTATACAGCGTAACCCCATAAACTAGGACATGGCATTCCCTCTAGAATGTAATATCCCCTTGTATACAGCGTAACCCCATTAACTAGGACATGGCATTCCCTCTAGAATGTAATATCCCCTTGTATACAGCGTAACCCCATTAACTAGGACATGGCATTCCCTCTAGAATGTAATATCCCCTTGTATACAGCGTAACCCCATTAACTAGGACATGGCATTCCCTCTAGAATCATCTGGACTATCTGGATTATTTATTCATCAATAAGGCCAGACCACTTTTATTTCTTGTTTTACGGATTTTTGTCCTCAGAAAACCTAAAGGCAGGAGGGGGAAAAAAAATCACCAGTCGAAGTAATATTCCTTCAAAATACTAAAGGTATTTAATTTTGGTAATTTATGAAGTGTATATGGGGCCAAAAAACAAATAAAATAAGAAATCTAAAAAAGATTTTTTTGTAAGTTTACATTTTTGGCCAATACAAACATTAGGATTTTATTTTTTGAGCGGGGCAGATTTTTTTTCTCTTCTTATTCTTGAAAAAATACGACCAGCAGATCAGTAAAACAAGAAATAAAATTGGTCTGGCCTAATGAAACAAAGTTTGTACCAACAAGTACCGGTAAGATATGAACAATTCCCCCCTCCAAAATCAGAGTTTTACCTGAAGTCATGGTGATGCATGCTGTAGAAATGATCACCAAAAGTATGAAAAGTGGGGTTCCCACATAAACGAGGTCTGCACTAACAAATACGATATGGACAATCCCAAAAGTAATCACATAGAAAGCCAGGTTTCCACATTAATGAAGTTTGCACAAACAACTTATATATGAACAAGCCTGAAGTTATTAGACAAAGTGGGGTTTCCTGATTAACAGGCTTTGCACTAACAACTAGTGCATGTTTTAAATTATGTTATGAATTTGTATAGCAGACTTTCCAGTTTGTAACTGCTGAAATGTGCCATAATAAGGAACTGTTCATAATATATGGCGGGGGGAGGGGGGGGAGTTTGGGTGAGAGAGAGAGTGTTTTTAGAGGGTTGGGTGGTGTCACCCATTTTGTTCTGGGGACGTAGAGGGGAAGGGGGTACTATTGTACTATTGATTTTACGGAGGGTACTTACTTTGTACATAAATTGTACAGGGAGTCATTCACATTGTACATGCTACTCCATAAATTTCATCATCATTCCTCCTAACCATAACAGAAGGCGGAGTTTCAAAATTGACAGTATCCTACCTAATAAGGTGTCACTGTATTTGGGGGATTTTCACAGTCCCAGCCCCATAACCTTGTACACATCCTCAACCCTGTAATCATTACATCCAGCTTGGCACACAGTGATTACATACAGTAATAACAAAATGGCATGGTCAATACTGTGAATATTATACTATGTACAGGTAGTATTGCAGTAGGCTATATAAAGGCACATATCTGAACAAAACAATGTGTGAGTGAAGGGCAGCAACTGATCACCGAAGACCTAGGGCATATTTCTGTAGGGTTTCACTGAATTCATCATCCTCATCATCATCCATTCCATAAATCACAGAATGCCCTACATCGATGAAGACCTAGGGAATATTTCCATTTCACTGAATTCATCCACATTCCTCTCCACCTCCCCTTCTTATCATCATCATCATGATCATCAAGATCCTCATCATCATCCATTCCATAAATCACAAAACACCCTACATCAATGAAGACCTAGGGCATATTTCCATTTTTTGCAGAATTCTTCCTCATCCTCATCCATCTCCCCTTCATCATTATCATCATCATCATCATCATCATCATCATCATCATCATCATCCATTCCATAAATCACAAAAACACCCTAGCTCTCCAAGGATGAGTTCACAATATCCATTACGTGTAACAGCGTGTATTTCAGTAAAAGTGAGGTATGTTATCACACAGATAATTCCCTTTTGTAACAATCCCAAACCAGTGGAAAACGTTGACACATTTATGTTTGTGATGACAATTAACCTGCATAACAGCAAACAAAGCCAGAGACATACTCCCTACAGTGAGTGTGCAGAGCTTTATACAGTATTCCAGCCACGTCACACCTGGGAAATCCAAGCATGGACCTGATATTATGTAAGGAATCAAACCAGGATATTTGTCGAGATGAGCAAAAGCTTTACCCACTTGGCTAACCAACAACCTACATTACAAGAATGTCTGACAGTGAATGAACAGAAATTTAATAAGACATCTCGATACCCTTGCATCACAACACTTTGTACCATGGTACACATATTGTGATGTATCAGTACAAAGTTCTGTATCCATATAATACAAAATCAAAATTGTACTGCAAATAACAGATACATCTGGAAGTATGTTTTTATAGCAACAGGTTGTTTCCTGAAGTTATTATCAGACATAAATTACTCCTTCAATTACCCTGGCCATTCACTAACTACATTCTTTCAAGCACTTCCCCACATTTCCACCATCCCAGGAAGCGATTATTATAAATCAGGTCACAATCCTTCTCTCAGCTTGCCCTGTTATGCAATTATATCCTCCCCCTTCTGGCTGGCTGTTCCTTTATCCTCCTTGTACTTCAACTTCCAAACCCTACTGGACAGATTCATTTCATACAGAATACATAATTACAGCCATATAAATATATGTAACATTTTTCACTGGTTTGTTCAATTTCTCCAAGCTCCATTTCACACAGGTTCTCTAACCTCTTTAAGTAGTGTATGGAGACTCTCAATGTTGTTTCAAAATGCTTCTGAGTGAAGCAGGAACTGCTATTCAATGGAGAAGCAACGCTTCGTGTGGTCTCACTTATCTCATTCTCTATTGATTAAATCAGAGACCATATAATAAGATTAAGATTATTGTAATCAGTTTATTGGAGCTGTCCATGTAATGTTTGACTGTCAGTCGCAGCCGGTGAAATCCCGCTAAGGGAATTAACTCTCAGCCCGGATATTACGCAATATTGTTTACGTGGTTACCAGAGTGCTCATTTGCGAATGTTTGCGCATCTGTTGCGCATGTGTACCGGTAGAGGGAAGTTAGCAGCAGGGTGTCGATGTGTATCGGTTACATGCCAGGCCGTCAGCGCTGATGGTTGGTGACAAACTGTTGGGGAGGGCTGTCCCTCTATTATATGGTCCCTGATTAAATGTATTTGTTAGGTGGGAAAATGAAGGCCTGTGATCTAACAATTCAACCCTGAGCAGGCATGGTGTTCTACATGTGTCACACAGTGGAGATTTTATTATAAGAGATTCATATTTATCCATTGAGCCATGGTCACCACAAGCGACTGTGCATGTTGTGTCGCGTTGACGACGATGCTCCTGTGATTGGGGACGATGCCGTGGACAGTCCAGGTGGTGTCCTTGTGAGCGGCTGGTGATGGGGTGAAGGCTGACCGTGCAGAGGGGGGATTGTACAGCACTGGAACATGGGTCCGGCCCCCAGGGTTGTGGTAACTGTTGATGTGTGGGGGTCGATGGACTTGTGGGAGGCTGGAACACGAAGCAGGGTTTGAAATTTACTGTCTGTCAAAAGCCCATGGACAAATGAATGAATGGATATGGTTGTGGGGAGAAAGGACCAAATACCGGGTACAGGTTCCACTACACTAAATCAGAATCACATGCTCCCTGAGCGAGCACCGTATGTAAACAACTGGAGAGAGACAGAGACATGTGACAGCTGTGGATGAAATAGTGTAAGAATTTTATGTATTTTAAAAGCACATCCATCCAGTAATTAAAACTGACACAATTTTAAGTATTTAGTGCTGTCATTTTTATCACCATGACTTATGCTTATTGTGTGTACAGATATTTTCCAGTAGGTGACATTTGGTGCGGAACTTGATGTGTTCCTCCTTCCTGTGCTCGGAAAATGAGCCGAACAATTTGGCCAGAAATTGTGTTTTATTGTAGTATAAAGGCCTGACTGTACCCATGTGTACATGGAGTGGCTGTTGATAGCCTGGATAATTTAAAAAAATATAAGGTTACTATAGAAGTCTATGGGAAAACATTTGGTGTTATGTAACCTACACACATTGTAAAAAGTCAGGAATAGTGATTTCATAGCCTGCTATTTCTATACCATAAAGGTATGCTACTTAATGGACTACAACTTCTTTATTATATTATGATGTGACTTTTAGGTATAGAATCTTATACCATTGTCAAGCGTTGCTATTTCTTAAAGAACAAATCTTGTGGAAAATCTGTCATGCAAACATATCACTGATGCTCAGATAATCGAATCTGAGTGAGCCCTCATTGCATCTAAACAAATAACGAGATAATTATACATGAAGATGTAGATGGAAAAGATATTTTCCTGGGTGCCGTTCCACTAACCAATCTTAGCCCTACACCAATCGTAACCCCTAAAATCCCAATTTTAGCGTGATGTTACGATCGGCATACTGATCCACTAACCAATCTTACCCAAGTCAATGACCAACTTAGGATCGCTAAAATCAATCGTAGAGAAACCAAAATGGTGCCTTTCATATTCTATTCTAAAACCCCATGAAATGAATTTGTTTATTTCTGTGATGTAAACAAACACTGCACTGAAGCCTTTCAAATGTAAGGCCCATCTCACCACTGTCGTCATGGGAACACAGCCCAAGGAGTCAGTGTAATACATTTGTACATATTCCAACATCATGGTTAAGAATAGGGATGAGTCATGAAGTGAACAATGTTTTGAAACAAAAAGATACAAATATGTTTGATTGAACGTGTGCTTGTTTGGTGGGGATTCTAAATTTTAAGGCAGGCCGCCTGTTTATCAAGACCACTGACAGATTCTTGATACGTTATCACTCAATATCAGATGATGTGCTTGTGGCAAGGTAGAGGTGTTCACATGATCGCGATCTTGTCCCTGAAACCAAGGTGCGCACTACCCTAATATTTCGCTTGAGATTTTTCTCCACGTTTACACCTATTAGTTCCAAAACTACTTCCATCATCCGCTAGACTATGCAAAGGGAGATAACTCGCACCTCACATTTCTCTATCTCTAGCACAAAGAGTCGCGATCTAAGCTTGCATCGGATCATAAGATCGAGATCGGCTACGATTGGCCTAAGATCGGTTAGTGGAACGGGTGCAACTTTTAGATGAGACGATTTTAAAATTGGCGTAAATTGCTAAGATTGATATTTAGATAAGATCAGTTTAGAGGAACGGCCTCCTTCAGCACCAGATCTATCTATGTTCCCATGGTGAACAGTGGTGGAACGGTTTTAGACGGGCCTAAAATACATTTGAAAGGCTTCAGTGCAGTGTTTGTTTACATCACAGAAATAAAGACAAACATATTTTAATCAGAATTCCAAAACAATCAAAAGGCACCAGTACACCACCAGATCTATCTATGTGCTAAGTTTGTGTGAAGAAACATGAGAACGGTTTTAGAGTTCAGCTCGAAAAGAGCACTACCACCAATTTCAGGCTAAGTCAAACTTGTTGCCATGGAAACGACAAAAATATTTTAATCAGAATTCCAAAACTATCTATGTGCCAAACAGATCTATCTATGTGCCAAGTTTGGTGAAGAAACATGGAACGGTTTTAGAGTTCAGCCCGAAAAGAGCACTACCACCAATTTCAGGCTAAGTCAAACTTGTTGCCACGGAAAAGACAAAAATATTTTAATCAGAATTCCAAAACAATCAAAAGGCACCAGTACACCACCAGATCTATCTATGTGCCAAGTTTGGTGAAGAAACATGGAACGGTTTTAGAGTTCAGCTCCGGAAAAGAGCACTACCACCAATTTCAGGCTAAGTCAAACTTGTTGCCACGGAAAAGACAAAAATATTTTAATCAGAATTCCAAAACAATCAAAAGGCACCAGTACACCACCAGATCTATCTATGTGCCAAGTTTGGTGAAGAAACATGGAACGGTTTTAGAGTTCAGCTCCGGAAAAGAGCACTACCACCAATTTCAGGCTAAGTCAAACTTGTTGAACGGAAAGACAAAAATATTTTAATCAGAATTCCAAAACAATCAAAAGGCAATAGTACACCACCAGATCTATCTATGTGCCAAGTTTGGTGAAGAAACATGGAACGGTTTTAGACCGAAAAGAGCACTACCACCAATTTTCAGGCTAAGTCAAACTTGTTGCCATGGAAAAGACAAAAAGGCTAAGTGTTTTATTCAGAATTCCAAAACTACCAAAGGCACCAGTACACCACCAGATCGAATCTATGTGCCAAGTTTGGTGAAGAAATACGGTTTTAGAGTTCAGCTTTCGAAAAAAGCACTACCACAATTTCAGTCTAAGTCGAAACTTGTTGCCATGGAAATGCCAAAAATATTTTATTCAGAATTCCAAAACTACCAAAGGCACCAGTACACCACCAGATCAACAAGTTTGGCAGAAATAGTAAACGGTTTTAGAGTTCAGCTCCGAAAAGAGCACTACCACCAATTTCAGGCTAGGTCAAACGGATCGCCAAAAATATTTCATTCAGAATTCCAAAACTATCAAAAGGCACCAGTACACCACCACCATCTATATATGTGCCAAGTTTGATAAAGAAATAGTAAACGGTTTTAGAGTTCAGCTCCGGGAAAGAGCACTACCACCAATTTCAGGCTAAGTCGAACTTGTTGCCATGGAAAAGACAAAAATGTTTTATTCAGAATTCAAAACTACCAAAAGGCACCATTACACCACCAGATCTATCTATGTGCCAAGTTTGGTGAAGAACCAGAAATGAGTTCTGTCTCACACAAATGTGCCGGACGGAAGGATCCGGACGACCACGGATTGAGTCTATTTTAATACCCCTTTAAACCGCTATGGGGATAACAAATTCATTTCATGGGGGGCTTTAGGTGATGGTGAAATCCTCACTCTTCTTCTTCACGTGTAATATAAAAGCCACCATTTTGGTTTCTCTACAATTGATTTTAGCGATCATTAGTTGTTCATGAGCAACTTAGACTTTGGATATGAACTTTACGATTGACTTGGTTAAGATTGGTTAGTGGAACGGTATGCCGATCATAGGGTTTTACGATTGGTGTAGGGCTAAGATTGGTTAGTGGAACGGCACCCTGGTGGTACTGCCATATGGTTCTTTGCTTAGCTCCTGGTAGAACATTGATTTGATTTCATTTCCATGCACAGTGTCATTCAATGAGTGAGTTTAGTTTTAAGCCACACTCAGCAATATTCCAGCTAAATAATCGAGTCTAGACCAGACAAACCAATGATCAACAGCATGAGTATCGATCTACACAGTTGGGATATGATGACATGTTTCAACCAAGTCAGCGAGTTTGACCATCCGAACCCGTTAGTTGCCTCTTATGACAAGCATGGGTTACTGAAGATCAATTCTATCCCGGATCTTCACGGATCAACTGTCAGTCAAACAGTGGCCTGGGTGACATATAGCTCCAGGGCATTATATATCATAATAATATGGAGCTTTTGATACTCTGGATAACTGAGGATGAAACAGTTGTGTTAAGACGAGTACTGGTGAAACCACTGCCTGTTTCAATCCCGGAAGGACCTTTTCAACTGACTGAATGTCCATTTCTACCAATACATCATTCATGATGTTTTAATGATTTGTTTGATGTTTAACGCAGCAATATTCCAGCTGTATGGCAGTGGTCTGTAGTAATCGAGTCTGCACCCAACAATCCTGTGATCAATAGCATGAGCATCAATCTACGCAACTGCCAACCAAGTCAGCAAGCTTGACCACCCGATCCCGTTAGTCGCCTCTTGTAACAAGCATGGGTTACTGAAGGTTCATTCTAACCTGGATCTTCATGGGGACAACATCATTCATGAATAGGTACAGGGTAATATACATATTATACTAATATGAGTGAGTGAGTGAGTGAGTGAGTGAGTGAGTGAGTGAGTGAGTGAGTGAGTGATTCAGGAGTGAGTGAGTGTGAGTGAGTGAGTCTGTGAGTGAAGTGAGTGAGTGAGTGAGTGAGTGAGTGGACCAAACAATCCAGTGATCAACAGAGTGAGTGATTGAGGTCTGCACAAATGGAAACATTGGATAACATGTGTCCAGTGAGTGAGCGAGTGAGTGACATCGATCCCAGTTGATGAGTGAGGATGAGTGAGTGAGTCCACCAAGTGATTGGTTAATGAAGATCAATTTGGTAAGTGAGTGGTCCTTCACAGGTTGAAGACAGAGAGATTCAGATGCTAGACATCGTGGATGATGAGTGTGACTGCAGTTTGAGATGCCCCTGTCTGCCCTGGTAGTCCTGATGGAGATTCATCATCTCAGCGTAGCCTGGAGGAGGACCTGCACGCTGCAACATCGGCGGACCAGGATCTGTTGGACCACAGCATAATGTTGACATAAGCAATACATGATGGAAGCCAAAAGAGTATATAAATGTCATAGGTGACTAGCCCCAACTTGACTCTAAGCATCATTTTCAAGCACATAGATTTGACCCGGACTTCACGGGTCTGTCTGTCTGAGTGAAAACAAAAAATGAACAGCGCTTCATAAATTTGAAAGACGCATTCCCTACATCAGAAAAAATGATTACTGACGATGAAGGTGGTTTCAAGCAACTGTCAAGGATATGATTTTGCAGATCGTATTTCATTATCCCGGTAATGGAGGGTCCTGTGATATTAGGAGAGTAAAAAGTTACAAGACAGTAGGGGACCGTTCATAATTTATGGCTAGGGGTGGGGTGATGATGATGGGGCAGGTACAATGTGAATCACCCTGTTAAAATTTATGTACAAAGAAAGTGGACCCCTCACCCTCCTGCATGTCATGTAAACAATCAGTGACACCCCTCTAGTACATGTGTACAAAATTGATGACCTCCCCCTACTTCCCCAGAACAAAATGGGTGACACCCCCCTCTCTTAAAATCATCACCAGCTACCCCTAGCCATAAATTAATAATGGTTCCTAAATATAGTCTCCTTTATCTACCCTGTGACAGTAAATGTAGTCTCCTTTATCTACCCTGTGACAGTCAATGTAGTCTCCTTTATCTACCCTGTGACAGTCAATGTAGTCTCCTTTATCTACCCTGTGACAGTCAATGTAGTCTCCTTTATCTACCCTGTGACAGTCAATGTAGTCTCCTTTATCTACCCTGTGACAGTAAATGTAGTCTCCTTTATCTACCCTGTGACAGTAAATGTAGTCTCCTTTATCTACCCTGTGACAGTAAATGTAGTCTCCTTTATCTACCCTGTGACAGTAAATGTAGTCTCCTTTATCTACCCCAGTAAATGTAGTTACAGTGACAGTCAATGTAGTCTCCTTTATCTACCCCTCCAATGTAGTCTCCTTTATCTACCCTGTGACAGTAAATGTAGTCTCCTTTTATCTACCCTGTGACAGTCAATGTAGTCTCCTTTATCTACCCTGTGACAGTAAATGTAGTCTCCTTTACCTACCCTGTGACAGTACCCTGTGACAGTAAATGTAGTCTCCTTTATCTACCCTGTGACAGTAAATGTAGTCTCCTTTATCTACCCTGTGACAGTAAATGTAGTCTCCTTTATCTACCCTGTGACAGTAAATGTAGTCTCCTTTATCTACCCTGTGACAGTAAATGTAGTCTCCTTTATCTACCCTGTGACAGTAAATGTAGTCTCCTTTATCTACCCTGTAGTTTGACTCGAGTAAGTAAATGTAGTCTCCTTTATCTACCCTGTGACAGTAAATGTAGTCTCCTTTATCTACCCTGTACTCTTGACTCCAGTGCATTAAGTCTGTCTAGACTGCTGTGCCTCTGTAAACGGTTGTCCGGTGGGGCAGCGTTGTGTCGGCTGTACATGTTGATGCCTGCACCGAGGCCACGGCTGCTGTTACTGCCTGCTGACAAACTTCGCATGTCCAGGTGCACTGGGCTACAAGGCAGGTGTGAAAGTTGTACAGAAGCACATTTATCAAGGATTTTTTACCCTGGCCAATTCTGCACCCTTTCAATTCTTTTTTATCTTGGGAATGTAGCCAAGGAAATTCCTTTATCTTAAAATTAGTCTACAGGAAATGTGTTCACCTAAATACACTGGTCCTTGGAGTCAACTAATTCTATCTGAACATTATCAAAATGTCACTTTTAAGGTCAGTTTAATTAATTTCCAGTTTGTAGCAAAAGTGAAACATTGAGAACAGGTTCAGAATGCAGGGAAGCTTCTCCTCCCCTTTTGTAGTTATTAAATGACCATTGAAACTCTTGTGAAATTTAGCGAGCACCCACCCCACCCCCTCTCCCCACCCCCCTTCTCAAGTGCTGTATCCCCTGGTTGCCCAGCACTAATTTATAGTCTCAGACTTGCGATCTAATGGACTAATATGCATTTAGAGGACTGGCAATGTTCCAGGACAGAATACCTCCAGAATATCCATGACGACCATCACAGAGTTTCCTTTCGCATTTTTCACAGCTGGACATTGTGACCGGCTAGCATTTCAAATACCGGTCATTTGTACATTTTACCGGTCATGTCATCACGCTTTTCATTGTGCGCGAGACCTAGCACCCTAACAACCAATCAGGAATGTAGAGTGTTCACAATGCATCAATGCTGCTATTTTTAGCCTGGGGTTTTCCAAAACTATTATTTCTTATTTGACACCTCAATTATTTCTTATTTCACACCTCAATGTCATTGTGAAAACATATTCTTTTTTGAGGAAAAATAAAATTGACAGAGGTAATTAGAAAATTGATTTTAAAATTTTCCAGACACTACAACCAACAGCCTTTGAAATTACCGGACATTCTAACTTTGTACCAGTCGAAGTCCGGTATATACTGGATAACGGAAACACTGACATCACAAAGCTGAGGACTATTGGTCAAAACCTTCAAACTACATTCATTCAGAAAATTTGCAAGTCCAAAACCAGTGTCTGCAACACACATCAGTAATGTCTCAGTGATCAAGACCTGACACTGGCTTCCATTGTTAAGTGTCCACCAATGTTGTTCTCACATCTACAAATATAAGCTCTTTGCTTCCTAGTTTCATCCACCTGATGAAGCAGTAAGAATGTGCACCGAAACATTGTGTTCATCATAGTGCAGAAATTGTACATACAATTCTCTCTCTTAGTGTTAACTTACTAACAATCAAGTTAGGTAACAAACTTGTACCTTTGTTTGAGATATTGAAATGTCAACACAACTTTCATTAAACTTGGAAATTTTTGCTATTGACAGGTTTTACCTGTGCTTGCATAACAATGTAATTTCAATGGACAGCTATATGTAGTGTCAAGTGAGTGAGTGAATGGGTGAGTGAGTGAGTGGGAGTGAGTGAGTGAATGAGTGAGTGAGTGGGTGAGTGAGTGAGTGAGTGAGTGAGTGAGTGAGTGAGTGAGTGAGTGAGTGAGTGAGTGAGTGAGTGAGTGAGTGAGTGAGTGAGTGAGTGAGTGAGTGAGTGAGTGAGTGAGTGAGTGAGTGAATTTTTACGCCGCTTTTAGCAATATTCCAGCAATATCACGGCGGGGGACACCAGAAATGGGCTTCACACATTGTACCCATGTGGGGAATCGAACCTGGGTCTTCGGCGTGACGAGCAAACGCCTTAACCACTAGGCTACCCCACCGCCCCTATAGTGTCAAGAGGACCCCAATGTTTGTTTTTGAGCTTCCTGAAGAGTGATGTTAGGAGATCCTCGCTGCTATACACTCTGACACATCTAAGTTTAAACTCTTTGTCAAAACCGTCTGTTAATCATTAAATTTTCCAGTTACAGGTCTTAACATTCACCCCTTTGGAGGTGAAACCCATGAGGACACGTTTGGTCCTGACAAACCTAGACACGTAATCAGGGTGAATCATGGACATTAACACATGCACAAATAATTGCAGCAGCTTATAAGTGTTCTCATCTCAACTGAACCTACTTGGGGCTCCTGTGACGGGGCATCTCGGCCTTTTTAGAGCCACTGTTTGGTCGGGAGTTGAAGTTTAGATCATTCATCTCAGGATTCTGAAAATGAAAGTTGAAAGTTTATGCCTGTTTGGTTACATAAACAAAACTGAGTGTATCTCAGTGCAGTGTGCGAAATAGCCACTGGCCCACTAAAAATCCAATCTGGCCTGCAAATCTCCACTGTCACTGGCCCAACTGGTAAGTGAATTTTCATGGGGTCATTTTAAATACACTCTCTCTGACCTGTTAAACTATAATACACTTTAAAATCATGAAAGATTATGGCCTGATAAATGATGGTATTTTTTTTGTAATCTTTTGCTTAGTTTCTACATTCAAATTTTAGGCTAGTCAATTATCATGTTTTTTGGCTAGTAACTTTCAGGCATAGCTAGCCCGACTGGCAAGCAAAATTTGGAAACTATTTCACACACTGTCTCAGTGAGTGAGTAAGTGATGGTTTTATGCCACTGTCAGCAATATCATGGTGAGGACACCAGAAATGGTCTTCAGACATTGTATCCATGGGGGGAATCAAACCAAGGTATTCAGCTGGATGAGCACCCAGCTATCCTACTTCCCCTACATTATTTACAGACTGCCGCCATATAGCTGGAATATTGCTTAGTGTGGAGTTAAACAACATCCAAACTAAAAACAACTATCTTATATATAAAACATAAGGGTTCTGACAAGGATCTTTTGGAACACCAGGGATGTCATGAGCGAGCTATCATAGGTGCCAGACAGGTGATCCAGTGAGCTTGAGGTGCCGGGATCCAGCCCACCTGTAACCGGGTGTAAAAAACCTTGGAGTTAACTTTGTGTGTAGATTCTTTCAGTGTTGTCACAACCCCTTGTGTACAGTACACAACGAATCCATTGTTAAATGACCAGACGGTGGCCACAAGAATATGTGCAAACACTTAGTTGCAGGTACAGCAACATTCAGCAATGTGCAGTAAACTTGGACAAAGTACTATGAGTCCCAGTCCACCCAGCTGTCAATGGGTACCTCGTAGGGGTGGGAAACCCACATTAGCTTGGTGCGCCTAGGGGCTGCAAGAGTTGTATGTTCCCCTGGGAGTTGAGATTGATAATATGATGTGCTGTTGAGATTGACATCCATTGATCGAGGTAAAAACAAAGCACCTGTGAGCAGCCTAGCCCTGGAACTCAGCACTATATAAAAAGATTTTATATATATAACAAAGGTATATAGGGTTTTACATAGCTCTTCGAAAGTGGGAGTTCTGGGGACTCGGGCATATGTATTCTGAGAGTCCATTTCCAAAATTGGGAGTCCATCAATTTGCATGAAATCAATGATCATGGATGCTTCACATTTGATAATAATTATGTTTTAATATGTGCTACTTTCAATGTCATTAGAATAATGATTGTAAACAGAATGTTTATAGTTTAATATGGGATATCATTACTAATTCAGAAAGTTCTTTCCCAGAAAAAAAAGCAAATGTCGCGTCCACAAGGACGTACAGGATTTTAGTTTGGGGGTACTTCATCAAATTTCTGCATCCAATACGTAGGAATCACGCGTCCTGTAAAACCCTGGGTATATGTCATGAAATCAGCTGAAAAACAAGACATACTTGATTGTTTTCTTGAGCAGCATGTGGGTTAACTGGAGGAGGGTTCGGACATCTGTGAGAGGACTTGCCAGATGGTGGCCGACCCCGCACATGACCAGGTGGTGGTTTACTGTCCATTGTGTAGGCTCTACTGTGCATTCCAGCATTCCTTTGCTCCTCTGCAGTAAAAATGATTTCGTCATTATGTCCAAAAGCATCAAAAAAGAAGTAGCCAATGTCAGTTTCACAAATCATGAGAGTTCATGAAAGAGATTCTTAGCATCTTACTTTACTCAAATGCACATAACACTATCTAACACACAGCACAAAGTTTACTATTCATGAAAATATTACCTCTGTCAGGTGCACCTACACAGAGGAGGTGAGGTGTGTTTTGGTGAGATGTTTTAACTGTTCTGGGGAACACAATACAGATGTTTCCAGTGTATCTCAGTTTAGAGAGAGAGGAGCAAATAGTATGAGTCACAAATCATGACCGTTCATGAAAGATATTCTTAGCATCTTACTTCTCTCAAAAATACATAACACAACATAACACAAGAACTTAACTAATCATGAAAATATGAACTCTGTCCTCTGACCAAACAGACCAAATATCCTCTATGTATTTGCAAAAAGGTACAGGGGTGGAAATAACTTTAAAATTGCTAGTGTACTCCGGTACAGTGGCACATGTAAAATCACTTGCCCTGATGATTTTTCCACAATACCGGACGTTTTCTTGTTGATTCTTTAAATAAACAACATAATTAAAATTGGAAAGTCAACTGGACACCGGTACAGTGTGATATACAAATCTGCTTGCCCGACAGAAAAAAACGCTGGACTCGGGCATCGGGCAATGGGTTATTTCCACCCCTGAGGTACATGTTCATTTAACTCTGTTTTAAGGACTGTTCATAATTTATGGCTGGGGGTGGGGATGATGATGATGATGATGATGAAGATTTTTATGAAAAAGCATGTACAATGTGAATGATGTCCCCAACAACTGATGTACAAAGTAAGTGACCCCCAATGCAAGTACAAATGTACATAATCAATCACCCCCCTCCCCCTTCCCAGAATTTCTAAGCATAAATATTTAATATTCTTATGTACAAAAATGCTGACCCATGAACAAAAAGGAATGACACCCCCAAAAAAATCCTCATTTACACACGCACGCACCATGCCATAAAATATGAACGGTCCCCAATGTGTTTGTTCAATGCTGTGTGCTTGTATAAAGTCACACTCAGCAATATTCCTGCAACAATCCACACCGCTGGGGTTTGATGACGCATGATCTAGCTGATCCACTTAGTCTCCGATGACCTGCTTATTTTACTTGGGACGATGCTAACCGTGAAACACCCGGGTACCCCATCCCATATTACCCTACCCTACCCAGATACCTGTTATGTTAAAGGTCACATGCAACGTAAAACACAACTTTGCAGATTCTGATACCTTTCGGTATGGACTTACCGAAAAAAAGCGTCAAAAATGCAAATTCAACTTATAAAGTTGAAAAATAACGCGATGAAAAAAAACGCGCGAAATCGGAGTTCAAACGTTTCACTAATTTTCCCCAGACTTTTCTGGGGAATACGGGTTTCAACAGCTGGCTGCGCTCATAGCGTCGCGCAGTGAAATAGGTTCAGCGCAACTTGGAAGGCGGGCTGTCTGGTGAATACTCGGTGAAGGCTTTGGTGTGAGCTAGTTTTATAATGTTTTGTTGATATCCCACATGTGCGAGCTTTTTGTATGTTATGACAGTAAATAAACTGTTTATATAATTTCATTTGTCTATTTCACCACACGTTCTTCTTACCGAGTCACTTTCTCAGTTCGATACTTAAAAGCAATGTCATTATTTAGAGTTGACACGATTTCTAACTGTGATATAGATATGTCGCTGTCACAGACAAAACTCAATGTCTTGTTTTATTGACACCAGTGTGTCTGCCTGCCTGTCTGCTAATGACAATATTCAATACACAACTGCGATCACTGACCACATGCAATTTGAACTTAACACCAATCGGGCTATACACCATAAACAAAACGCATTGATTTATGGCCCGAGTTCGGTCTCTGTCACATTATGTAATTACACAGACAGGCAGGTGTGATACTTGAACACATGACATGTTATGATGTCTGTTGATTGCAAAATGTTATACACAAAAATGAGCATGTATTTACAAAACCCAACTTTCTATATATACACACACAATGACCCGTGAAGTGGCATCTGCTAATGAACCAGCCGTTACACTTGAGTGCACACCCACCCGCTCTGACTGGGTTCGGTATCCCGGCTGCTTCGTTTCGAGGGAGGTAAACCCAAGTACAAAATATTGCACTTTTGATTTGCGATTATACGCTTATAATTTTGTTTATTTGTTTTTTCATAATCACCAATGCATATTATATGTCATGAAGAAGTGATAATTGTGTTTTAATTATGTTTGATTTTTTGGTTGCATGTGACCTTTAATTTCTTACATCAAATTTGTAAGAAATGGCAATATATTCTTCAGCTCAGAGGCTAAAATTTCAAGTTTTCAATATCTAAACCATGTTTCATATTCAAAAGAAGTGACTGTAATTATGTCTAAATCTTTAAAGACAATACAACCTTTTAATCATGAAAGAATCACATATTACATTGTTTAATCTATTGGTCACATGATCATAACGGGTCCCGGTATTGAGACGGGTCCCCAGGTCCAACTCATCACCCACTTGTCCTAGGTACGGGTTATCCATCCCAAGTTTGAAGTCTTCTAAACTGTATTTCCCTTAACACTGCTTATTACCTGGTTTTCTGTAAACAGGAGGTCGACCACTTCTGGATCTGCTCTGATCCACGTCTGTTAAACAAAGATGCCTTAATGACTATTCATTCAGTGAGTGAGTGAGTTTAGTTTTACACTGCACTCAGCAATATTCCTGCTATAAAAATCAAGCCTGGACCAGACAATCCAGTGATCAACAGCATGAGCATTAATCTGCGCAATTGGGAACCAATGACATGTGTCAACCAAGTCAGCAAGCCTGACCACCCTGATCCTGTTAGTCACCTCTTACGACAAGCATGGGCTACTGAAGACCAATTCTAATCCGGACCTTCACGGGTCCTATTCATTCAGTGACTGATTGACTGATACTTATGATGTTAATTCTATTACATTTAGATCAGAATCACTCTCTCCTTCTTGAGATTTTCATTGTGGTTAACCAGTCATTTCAGGTGAACATTTCGATCAGAATTGTGGCTCCGGCATTCCCCACGTAAAGCATACAGATCTAGAGTAACATTTTAGACTTGTACATATTCAAACTGAACTTAAACAGGTAGTTTATGGAATGGAGAATAACAAACCGTGCACACTGTCATTCTCTTCCCACAGAGGTTACTCATCATATCTTCCTACGAACCTCTGTTCTAATACGGCCATGTTTCCCGGTTCTCGTAAAATCCCCTAGCGGCAAAAAATCGCAACACAAATTATCTCCCTTCTTTCTATCCAATCAGAACACGTGTTACATCGACTTTGATCCAACTTGACTAATGTAAGTAAATATGGGGCCACAAATATCCCTCCTCTGCCAAGACATATGTTAATGTGACACACAAGACATTTAATGGCTAGCTTGTTCGTTGTCAACGAGGGCGATGGAGACGCCATCGATCTGCCATTACACGACTGAGTTCTGTCTAGAAGAAACTTTTGCGCATCGCGCAGGGGAAGAGGTTCTAGTTTTCCCGAAGCATACAGAAATAACCGAGGCCTTACGATTGATCACATTTGAAACAACGTTGCTGATTGCACAACTAAATCTGATTGCAACCAATCACGAATCCTGAAAGGGCTGTATTAGAACAGAGGTTCGTAGGAAGATATGACAAGTAACCTCTGTGGGAAGAGAATGGCACGCTGTATATTGTGGACATGTACACAGGCTGTTGTTAATGTAGCATCATATATTCTACACCAGAAGGTGTAATAACTTACAGCTATGTTAATATCAGATGAGCTTTGCAGGTCATAGCTGTTAACTAATCATGAACGAGGAAAATTTCGATTCAATCACAAAACCCCCAACCCTATTACTACAAAAGGAGACAACTCTGTTCAAGACTTGTTACCACTTATAACGATAATGATTGATGTTTGATAAACTGTTTCCTTAGCAAATAAATCCCTGCTCATTAAGCATCCAATATCTATTGTAAATTAACTTTAAACCTAAATGTTTCCAAATGTTCCCCTTATTCCAAAAATGTAACACATTACAAATAATTCATCAGAAAAATAAATGTAATTTTTATGATAAACTTGATATTTTATACTTATCCTGACTCGGGATAAGCAACAAACATGAGTAAGGACAAGGAAAAATAAACACTTATTTGTAACATGACAATTGATTTTTATTAATTAAACTAAAAGAGTGCTCAAGTGACCGTTTTAGAAGCGAAAAAAAATTAATGTAGTTTTCAAATGATTCTAAACTCTGTGCCTTTGTTAAGGTTAGTAAATGATGTTTCGGCAATGCTTAATGCCTTAAGACCAAATCAAGCAACGTACCTGTTCTGTTTGAGAAGAATCCCTCGAAAACAACAAAGTTGTTGACCTGTGGTATGACTGCCCTCAGGTTGTAATGTTTGGCCAGAAACATGGAGAACTTGTGTGACGGCTTGTCAATGGCAAAATGATTGGGGGCGCACATTTTCACACTGAAATAGAGTTGACTATACTCTGACAGATTTCAAATGTTTGTCATAGTGCTGGAGCGGTTGATCGAATAATCTGTCAGTCGTTTGATTTCGCTTGTGTCAGCAATTATCGATGGCAAGAAGAGTGAGTTAAGTTTTGCGCCGCACTCAGCAATATTCCAACTATATGATGGCGGTCTATAAATAATCGAGTCTGGACCAGACAATCCACTGATCAACAGCATGAGCATCGATCTACGCAATTGGGATACGATGACATGTGTCAACTAAGTCAGCGAGCCTGACCACCCGATCCCGTTAGTCTCCTCTTACGACAAGCATGGGTTACTGAAGATAATTCTAACCCTGATCTTCACGGGTCCGATGACCAGAAGTGAGCAAGGGGAGTGTATGGCTGAAATTTCTCAACATCATGTACGCCTGAGCCATGATGAAATTGCGAAATCCTTTATCAAGAAACCTGATTATTTACGTCTTCCAGTAACCATAAGTTTGGTTGATTTTATGGGACACTTGAATCACATTTTCTATGGTCACACCTGAGTTTGGTTGTCACGGTGATTGAATTAGTTAGGGTCAAGCTCTTCATTAGCACCACAGATCTCACCCATCTTGCATACAGGAAACAGTAGGCCGTCGTATGTACACATTATGTCTTAGACTGTACCTGTTCCCATGGTTACAAGCTTACATACAGACTACTACATCAGTCAATTCCCTGAATGGCTAGTCTGTGTAAAAAACACTTGATACTAATTAAGTCTGAACTGTCTTTTAGCATCCTTTAAAATACACATTAGTGTATTATTATCACCTTGACAGAGACTTTTGTCAAATGGCTTAAGTCGCAGACTGCTGTATGGAAACATACAAGGTTTACGTAAGAACAGTATGAAATGGTATGTTGTTTATCACGGACTATTGTAGACTGAAAACAATTACATAAAAAGGCATAGCCGAGCTGTCATATGTATGTGTTAAATTGGCAGATAGTATTCTGTTTATAACTTCTTCGTGGGTGAGTGTATTTATACGTCCGCTTCGGGAACTTCAAGGGATTCAAATGTTCCACTACCATTCGAAGAGGAAAGGGAGATAAGCAAAAGATCATGAGTCAGGATAAGGAAAAATATGTAATTTTGGTAACGATTTACAAGACAAGACAAGACAAGATTTTTATTAGGTCAAAGACCAATACAATATAGATAAATTGAATATTCGCCTGTGCACATGGCGAGGTACATATACAGACAGCAATCATATTGTAATTATCATTATTACCAGGTTATTTACAGGTCAAATTTTATAATCGGCTTATGTCCAAGGTTGGCTATTACCCCATCTGTAGCCATTATATCAATCCAAAATTGACTCACCTTGAGCATGTATTCGAAGAGCCGCCTGCCACACCCCTGCCTCTGCCTGGACTCATGGACATAGAAGTCCAGTATGCACAATGGCATCATTTCATGCTGCACCCCGAAGTTGTCGTACACAAACAGTTTCTTGTGTCCCGTCTTCAGCAGTCCAACTATTGCACCTCGGCCACTGAAACAAGCAAACATAAACTTGGTAACCATATGGCATCATTTTTCAATGCATGGTTCTCCATAACACAATCCCCTGTAACACAATATACTCATAACATCTTGCACATGACAGTTTGACCAGAAGTGTAAGCGCTGTGGACAAGGCACTGACCATACTGACTCATGATCAGCTAAAGAAGTTATGCTGAGCCCCGTTTCAGGAAGCTATTGTAGTGCCACGATTGTCGTACCTCCTATACTGTAACATAGACTTACGACAGTTGTAGCGCTACGATTGTCGAACCTCCTATACTGTAACATAGACTTACGACAGTTGTAGCGCTACGATTGTCGAACCTCCTATACTGTAACATAGACTTACGACAGTTGTAGCGCTACGATTGTCGAACCTCCTATACTGTAACATAGACTTACGACAGTTGTAGCCTATGATTGAACCTCCTATACTGTAACATAGACTTCACGACAGTTGTAGCCACGATTGTCGAACCTCCTATACTGTAACATAGACTTACGACAGTTGTGGCGCTTACGATTGTCGAACCTCCTATACTGTAACATAGACTTACGACAGTTGTAGCGCCACGGATTGTCGAACCTCCTATACTGTAACATAGACTTACGACAGTTGTAAGCGCGATTATGATTGTCGTAACATAGACTTACGACAGTTGTAACCTCCTATACTGTAACATAGACTTACGACAGTTGTGGCGCTATGATTGTCGTACCTCCTATACTGTAACATAGACTACGACAGTTGTAGCGCTATGATTGTTGCTCTCCTATACTGTAACATAGACCTATAACAGTTGTAGCTCTACGATAGCTTTCTCAAACAGGGCCCTGGACAGTTTCAAGTGACCTGCACCTGATCAACTGATGGGTGCCCAACTTAAGACTTTTTGTTTTGTCCAAGCGCCAAAGCAGGGCTCCAGATAATTTTTGAACAGCAGGAGTGCGTACTCCTTATTTCTTCAATATAGGAGTACTTTCGAAAACCTAAGCCTACATTTAGAGTACTGAATGGAATTTAATGGAGTATCAGTAATCTTGTGTTTCGCTTCATATATGCACCACAACATTGCTAGTCTTGTTTAAACAGGTCAATATACAATAAAACAATAATTTTTCAGATAAATACGTCTGTAAATGATTCTAAGACCGTACACCATTGCGTGGTGAGTATCTGCCTCGATTTATAAATTATTTCCTACCGTGTCGTGCAAATTTGTTATCTGTACATGCACGCCGATCGCCCTTATCTGGAGCCCTGGCAAGGGAGAGTAGTTGGCGTTTAAGCTTGTCTTGCTAATGGCGATGCCATGAAGCTTGGCGATGATTAACATGACATAGACTTACGACGGTTGTAGCGCCACGATTGTCGAACCTCCTATACTGTAACATAGACTTACGACAGTTGTAGCGCTACGATTGTCGAACCTCCTATACTGTAACATAGACTTACGACAGTTGTAGCGCTACGATTGTCGAACCTCCTATACTGTAACATAGACTTACGACAGTTGTAGCGCTATGATTGTCGTACCTCCTATACTGTAACATAGACTTACGACAGTTGTAGCGCTACGATTGTCGTACCTCCTTTACTGTAACATAGACTTACGACAGTTGTAGCGCTACGATTGTCGAACCTCCTATACTGTAACATAGACTTACGACAGTTGTAGCGCTATGATTGTCGTACCTCCTATACTGTAACATAGACTTACGACAGTTGTAGCGCTATGATTGTCGTACCTCCTATACTGTAACATAGACCTATAACAGTTGTAGCTCTACGATAGCTTTCTCAAACAGGGCCCTGGACAGTTTCAAGTGACCTGCACCTGATCAACTGATGGGTGCCCAACTTAAGACTTTTGTTTTGTCCAAACGCAAAGCAGGGCTCCAGATAATTTTTGAACAGCAGGAGTACGTACTCCTTATTTCTTCAATATAGGAGTACTCGAAAACCTAAGCCTACATTTAGAGTACTGAATGGAATTTAATGGAGTATCAGTAATCTTGTGTTTCGTTTCATATATGCACCACAACATTGCTAGTCTTGTTTAAACAGGTCAATATACAATAAAACAATAATTTTTCAGATAAATACGTCTGTAAATGATTCTAAGACCGTACACCATTGCCGTGGTGAGTATCTGCCTCGTTTATAAATTATTTCCTACCGTATCGTGCAAATTTGTTATCTGTACATACGCCGATACGGCCCTTATCTGGAGCCCTGGCAAAGGGAGAGTAGTTGACGTTTAAGCTTGTCTTGCTAATGACGATGCCATGAAGCTTGGCGATGATTAACATGACTAATGCTCTTTATGATGTTAACTGAGAAGATCCGGGTTAGAATTGATCTTCAGCAACCCATACTTGTAGTAAGAGGCAACTACTGGGAACGGGTGGTCAGACTCATTGACTTGTTTGACACACATCACTGTATCCCAATAGATCGATGCTCGTGCTGTTGATCACTGGATTGTCAGGTCCAGATTTGATTATTTACAGACCATTGCTACATAGGTGGAATATTGATAGGTACAGCGCTAAACAACCAATCAAACAACCAATCTTTTTGTTGTTAATGACTCATACTGATGGTAATTACTTACTTGTTGGCACCTGGATCCTTCATGAGATAGAGAATGTGATCAGACAGTTCCAGTTTACGCCCTCCTGTGATGGCTCCATACAGGCCTTGAGCCTAGAACAACAGGAATGTATGACTTTTGGCCACATTCAACATTCAAACACAATCTTGTAGTGATTAGAATTGGAAGATAACCTTGTGAATACTGTATTCATAACTAGGTACAGTAAACATCTGTGTGACACGCTGTTTAATTGCCCTGAAGGTGTACCATGGGAGATCACGGCCCACATCACAACAACCCCGCCATCAAACCTGTCCACTTTTGTATGCAATTTCAAGCATAATGTTTCCCATGGCGTCTGCAAACACGCCATCTTCAAACTGTATGGAATTTGGAAAAGCCAAAAACACATTTCCATCGCTGTTGTGGCCATACTGTGTTTCCATGACACCACTGATGTCACAGCTGACGATGTTGATCAGTCATAATGACGCCTCGCACTGGTCATCTCAGGCAAATACCTGTGACACGTTGACAGTGCCTCACTGTCTGGGATGAAATCTTACACAATCTTGGTATTGGATAGTCTTTCATCTAAGTAACGAACCTGTAGGAACCTGTCTTGTGTTGCAGTTGAGGCACGTGGTTGAGCTGATCAGGGTAGGTTAAGTGTTGACCCTAGCGTCAGATAACATTACCATGGTCTATTAATGGTGATTGAAAAACAAGGCTATGTCAAGTCGCCTGTGTGCAGTCAGCTGATGGCATTGTTGGGTTTGGCTTCTGTCAATTGTGGCATGTTTTCACTTGCTGTATAATTGTGATGACAGAGGAATATAACAACCCATCATTTTCATAGCCAAACAATCCATGTTTCACACTGGTGTGTTTGGCCACCACTTCGCACATGATTTGGTAGATATTTTTTGCATTTCCCACTTTGGGGGTATTTTTGGGCCATACTATATTCTACCCTCACATATCACTCCCAATGCAAGCAGACATCAGAAATTCATATTTGGTCTTCATTTTGTACTACTATCAGCAAAACTCTATCACGATTCAGATACTTACAACGTTTTTACTAGTAGAGTATACATTATCTTTAATAATATTGTTACCTTGGCTGATGCCTCCCCCATACTGTCAATGGCATGGAGAAGCTGCCTTCTGTGGTCTCGGCTTCTGTCAACATGAACGATAAACATGGTCAGATAAATATATTGCATGACTAGTACATTGTTTGCTGAATGTTACTTATTGACAATCATAAAATGAGCAGAACCATGAAGATCCCAGACATACCTGGCCTTCAACATCTAATGGCATTGACTGGTCAAGCTTGATGACCTGGTTGATGCTTCAGGAAGATTATGTGGATTGAAATTCATGATGCCATTGGACTGTCTGATTTTGGATGAGCCATGTAACTCAGCAAGGCATACAGATTATGTCTAACATAAGCATGATAAGTCAGGGCTCAATTCAGTGCTTTGTTACTTGCACTGGTGCAATCCAGTATTACATTACAAAGTGAAACCTAGTTATTAGTCTAACTTGCACCAGGTGCAACTCAATATTTGAGTGGATAAACTCTGAATAAAACATTTAAATATTTCAATAATATACTGGGACTCTTATCGCAGGCTCTCTGTTATCGCGGCACACGAAAACATCAGGAAAGCAGAAACACCACGCCCCACATCGGCTGTTTACATATGCAAATTACGTAAATTTATTCATCGCTCTTGAAAAAGTCATTTATTTCATTTGGAATGTCATGTCTAATCGTAGAAATAGTAAAGCATTCATCTTTTCAGTAAGTTCTAGAACATTTTTAAACTAGTATGACCCCTACTGCCATTACATCTAGCATGAATCAAAACTTACTTCGTCAAGAGTAATCCTGCGACAACTATAAGGTCATTTGCATATTTTCCGTGCTAAAAATATAACAGGAAGTGACGTATTATGCAACTTCACTCTACACACGGCAGCAACTTGTATGGTACATTTTAAGGCGGAAAACAATATCTTGTAACGTTTTTGTTACCTTGTATCCAAATGAATAGAAGTTTCAGATGTTTGGGTTAAAAACATGATGATATTATTAATGTGAATGAAATTCCTAAATAATTTATAATGATCAAACTATTTAGATTCGTTACTTGTCTTAGTAAACATTTCACAGTGTCATCTGCTTGTACCGCGTGCCATAGTAAGAAAATAGCAATACCGCGATAATAGAGAGTTGCTTCAATTTCCGTGTGAAACGAGAAAATCGGAATTGCCGCAATGGTATTAAACGAGTTGCAGCTATGTGTCACATTATTTGTGACAGAAATGAAGATTAAACATCAGTCAACTGAAAATATATATAAAATGCTAAATGTCAGTAGCCGTTCATAATCCCAATGGCGACAACATTAACTACAGCGATAATAGAGGGTCCCATGATATATTTCTTACATTACATATTGCATTAAAAGCAGTGCAACTGGAATTCGGCTGGTGCAACTAGGTTTTTTTCTTAGGTTGCACCTGGTGCAAGTAGGTTAACATCTCCTAATCAAGCCTTGTAAGTATGATTTTCTTACCAATCTTTAGATGGACAGAAATGAAACTCCTCCTCCAACTTACCCCAAGCTATAGCCAAGAGATAGCCCTCACGACTCTTGCCGACATGAGCCACAGATCTAGTGTCTGGGCTTCTGCTTTATCATGTTTACAGCTACCAAATATCACATGTTCACCTCACTAATTTCACATATTTGTACTTGCATTTTGAAACTGAAACCAAACTTATATCATTTCTCCTTCCTATCACTAAGCCTTAGTTGACATCTACTTCTATTCTAATTTGCTTGTATTGGAAAATTCAACATTTGACAACAGCTCATGATTCTGATGTGTTGATATTGAATCTACAGGAATATATGTAATGCTGTAATATTTGGCTACTCAGCCATTACACCAATAACCACAGGCAATGTTGGTATGATTATTTAAATGATGTGTTAGCATGATTATAACATAACGTAGAATTATCTATTACACTCCTAGACTGTGGTTTATGGGACCTGTGCATTGTTTAGTGATACTCTACATAGTTACTGATCGACATATATCATGAATAATTAACACGCACTGCAGTTGACAATGGTTATATCTATTCACAAGCTTCAAACAGTTCTATTCACCGTAACCTTGCATGACTTCAGCAATTTCATGACTACACTTTGACGCTAGGCCTCACAAATCAGTCACCGGGCTAATTTGTTTAGAAAATAGATTTCTTAATCTCACCTGTCATTGTTCATATGAGATCCCCGTGGCAGAACACGACGGTCCAGTCTGGTAATGACATCTTCAAGTAAAGCGTTTACACTGAATTCAAACTCCATGACTGTGACAGCTCCTTGAAATCATCACCTCTCGAGATATTATGAAATCTGTTCCTCACATTCAACTACGCAAGTGCTTTCCGTCGCCATGTTTACTTCGCTATGCAAACATTATAGTCGCGCAGTGACTTTCTAGGAACAGTAAAGTGTTATCAAAATTAGAATTTTCCTTTGAGGTAGACAGTAACCGTATTGTCAAGTCCAACAATAATTTTGTCTTTCTTGAACTATCATATATTTAGTTTACACATTTACTGCGAACCTTCAAGATGTCAGCCCCCAGACTATTTCTCTTGTTATGAAATACATTGAGAGGTGGTATTTCCAAAAGGGAAGCCACCTGAAAGCGTTGGAACGTTATTTTCTAGTTAGACACATGTGGTGGATATTACTGAAAAATGCCAAGAAAAGTAGCGTTCAGTGTTAAGCAGAAGAAAAAACAACTGCAGGAACGACGACAGAGGAAACAAGGTATGTCTATATGCTACACAATATTGGATCATCTGTTTAATGTTTATATTAAGTGTTTCTTTACAAGCAGCATTAGGGATGATTGCGTCGTTGCATATGTCTTGTCACTCAAATACAGAGTGATATTGTAGAATGCATAACATATAATGATATTTTCTTGTTTGTGATTTATCAACAGATCTACACTCACATTGGTAGTCGATATTGTGTGTATCTGTTATTTTGTAACGCAGTTTGTACCCTAGCACTTGTATCATGTATAACCTTAAGAAACTTTGTAACCCTATTTAACATGCTTAGTATTCCTTGCGAATTCTTATATTTTCTATCACCACCGAGTCAAAAGTGGTCAATGCATCCACATTAATCATGTTAGTAAAATCAGAGACCATATAATATATAATATATATTATATTATATGGTCTCTGGTAAAATCAATCATTCATTTGCTAAAACATTCACATTAAACATTTATGATTGTGATTTATATCTTTCAAAAATATTTCCCACGAACTATATATCACAGATGTAAAATATGTTGCTCACATAAGCTAGGTAAGCTCACAAAAGCTACAAACTGTGCCTTGGATCCAGGTCAGACCATTTGTAGACAATGCTGCCACTATAATAAAAAAATTAAAATTCCTATAAAATTGAAAAGGTAGTATTGAATATATACATGTGTAACAATTTTAACTATGCTGATAGAGATGCAAAAATATTAATGTAATTGTCAAGTTGTTGTAATTGTCAGCCAGATCAAATGCAGACAGTGACACTGACTCCGACAATGGTGATGTGCATGGGGGAAGTGTGTCTGAAGGAACAGCAGAATCAGCCATTTCTGTCAACAAGATTAACCAACAACCTTCAAATGTACCAGATCGACGACTCGATCCTAACAGGTTAGTAATTTTTTCTTGTTGCAATTTGTGACTATTGCAGGATATCTAGAGTTTTAGTCTTATTGCCGTTTTTGGGTGAGCAAAGAGGGTAAAATAATTATTTTGTTCAAAATTGCGAATTATTTTTAAGGTGATATTTCTTAAACATGCAAAATTCAGTTATATTTTAACCTAATTCATCTGAAAAATGTTAACCTAAGCTTCTGGCCTATGTTGGTCGTGTTGTGTTGTCAGTGAAATCTAACTTACCTCTACAAAGGCATATTCATATTTGTCAACTTTAACCTTGATTATAACGATTACAGCATTAATTGGAAAATGTTCAATTCCAGTTTGGGAAAATTTCAGACATTTCCTGCAGAAGCAGTTCTGGATATATACGCATCTAAGCCTGTATAGACAGGGTTCGAAATACCCCATATATTAGCGTGCCATAGCACGGTAAATATCGAAATGGCACGGGCAAAAAATGTTCTCGGTGCCCTTATGGCACGCCTAAGACATAACACACCTTTAGTCACTTAATAACCAAACAAAATACTTATGCAAATGACAACCAAGTAAAAACATTTATTGACCTTATCCGCCCAGGAAATCACTGGAATTATGATGGTTCATGTAAAGAAATCTGGTTGTTTTTTCATTTAGAGTGTTGGGAGTACTGATAGTTCAGTTACTGAAGAAGAAATTGTGTATGTTAGATATATTGAAAAAAGTGAACCTCTCACACAATTCTTAGCTATTAAAGGTGCTGGGAAAGCAGAACAAATGAAACATAAGAAAGCCATCTTAAACAGAAGACATATCAGTGATAACAGAAAACTGGTTACATTTGTTGTTTTCTGACAATAAATTTCAAAAGATCATCATCTTTGCTACAGTCATTTATTCTAAAAACATGTGTGCACACCTGATTTCTGAAAGGCACACCTAAAATATTTACCTGGTGCCCTAAGGCACACTTAGAAGAAAAAGTATTTCTATCCCTGATAGATAAATCACTGTAATGTTGTGAATAGTCTCATCTGTGAAATAAGATAATAAATTGATCTGGAATATTTAGATTAAACATTTGTCTATGTTAATCTTTTTTAGTTCTTTGGTTTTAGGCCCAGTTGCAATGTCAGTAAAAGTGTCTCAATTTGCTGTTCAGGTTTCTCACACTTAGGCTTCTCAGGATCTTGCCCATGACAGCAACCCATGCTTGTCACAAGAGGCAACTAACGGGATCCAGTGGTCAGGCTCGTTGACTTGGTTGACACATGTCATTGTATCCCAGCTGCGCAGATCGATGCTCATGCCGTTGATCACTGGATTGTCTGGTTCAGACTCGATTATTTACTGACCGGCGCCATATAGCTGGAATACTGCTGAGTGCGGTGTTAAACATCAAACAAACAAAACATATTATTTTCAATATCAAGATTGTTTGCCTGGCCAAGTTTGAGGGTTTGAGATCAGTTTTATGCCACTTTTAGAAAATTTCCAACATTGTCACGATAGAGGACACCAGAATTGGGCTTCACACATGCCCATGTGGGAAAGTCGAACCTGGGCCTTCCATGACAAGTGAATGCTTTAGCCACTTGGCTACCCCATGGCCGTTCCCAATGTATTGATAGGGGTATTCTAACTAGTGTCACCACTTAAGTTTATATCACATGGGGGCACCCTTCCACCCTTTTATTCATCCTTCCAAACATACATGCACCCACGTACCTACCTACCTACCTTCCTACCTGCCTACCCACCATTTATTACCTAATATTGTCATGATTATCATTTGATATGATGCTTTTGGTCAACTCATATTCCAGATTCCGCCTCCATTTCTTCAAAATGAGTGACAAGGAACTTGAAAAGAAGAGAGAAGAATGTGGAAAACTTATAACAATTCTACCAGAGGTACAGGCTTTGAAACAGGAAACGCATGACTTGAAACTCAAGACATGTTACTTCATTTCACCAATTAGTCTACTTTGCAGTATTTTAAAAAGTAAAATAACTATTATTAATATTAATAATTTTTTCCACAATTTTGACAGATCTGTTATAAACCAGATGATAAATAGAAGTGGGTTGACATGCGGTTTAACATCATTTTAAAGATAAATGCACTTATATACCGACATGCATGTAAGTGAGTGAGTTTAGTTTTATGCCACATCTAGCAATATCCAGCACTATCGTGGAAGGGACACCAGAAATGGGCTTCACATGTGCCCATGTGGGGAACTGAACCTGGGTCTTCGGTGTGATGAGCGAACGCCTTAACCACTAGGCTACCCCACCGCCCTGCATGTATGTGACAGCTAATGTAGGGAGTGTTGCTGCTTGTACTAGACTCTCTCATGGTGTCAGCCTACTGAGAAACCATCAAACAGTAGGAACACAGATAAACTGAAGCATGATATCTCAGGACTTGCATCTATAAGTGCAGTAATGTTAGACATGACACTAAACCCCATTTCTCCTCGTATGGCTGACATTCCTGCACTCTGATATCAGGATGCCCTGGAGACAGACATAGATGACATCTACAAGCCAGGCACTGTCTTGGACCTACCAAAGAGACCTGCATGGACAAGTGCTACATCTAAAGACGCTCTAGAGAAGAGTGAGGACGAATATTTCCAGGTAAACTTGCAAGGTTCCATGACTTGATCTTTGCCAATCCTTATATTTCCTGTTTACTGTCAGTGTTCAACATCTAGCATGAACGTCATGAAGTTACATACTGGTAAAAGTTTAACATTTAAGGGTTCTCAGACTCAAAAAACAGTGTGAACAAACCTTAATGATCCCAGTGCCTCGCATCCTCCCCTTAAAAGGGAGATACCTCCAGATTATATACAGACCCGTGTCATATAGCTGGCATATTGCTGAGTGTGGTGTTAGACAACAAAGCAACCAACCGAAAGATGAAGACCTCCACTGGTTATATCAAATACAACATATCTGTCAGAACTAGTCTTACATGCAAAAACTTGCGACTGTACAGTATTTAGAATTGCCAATTGTAAAATTTTATAAACAACTTTAGACATGCATGCCATTGTGGTTTTACCTAGTAAAAATGCAGAGAGGGCTGTAATTCTGAATCTGTTCTCAATGCTTCATTTTGTAAACAAATAGTGATTAAAACTGACAGAAAATGTAATCTTATTGAACATTTTTTGTTTTTTTCAAGTGCTAGCAACATTCTCAGAGGACAAGTGATGTATGAGGTTCATGAGAGGCATATAGAACTTGGTATTCAAGTGGTATTTTGTCTTATAAGTGAAGTATGGTTTCCACTAATCCTCAGGAATCTCTAACACTGAGAGAATTTGACTGTCCAGCATGATGTATGACGACCGAGGAAGGTCAAATTGTATACAGTCAGCTCCCATTGTTTCAGAGTTACCTTGACAACATATTTGCTGTGTATGGCCCCAAGGAGCTGAGCTTCTTCGAAATGAACCTCGAGACCTGGCGGCAATTGTGGCGGGTCACGGAGATGTCGGACATCATGCTGCTAGTCACAGACATCAGGCATCCAGTATGTGCTTACCAAAACTTGTTTCAGACAATCAGCCATTTGTTAATATGGATTTGACAAAATGTAACTTACTTATTATATTTGTATCAAAGATACTGTTGATAACACTTTGATTAATAAATGACAAGAAGGTTGAGGTGACACTGATGGCTCAGTTTAAGGTGCTGCGCTTTTTCACTCACTCACTCGACTGCCTCCATCGTGTGGTTAGAGAGCCCCGCCCGAGTGCGGAAGGTCACGGGTTCGATCCCCGATCGAGTCATACCAAAAGACAATAAAATATGGTACGTGTTGGTCCCTAATGGGTACAACAAGGACTGGTCAGCTCGGAGTCAGTATAATGTGTCTGAGTGGGGTATTCATGCTTCACTGCGGCATGGTATCTCAGTTGGCTAGCACTATAAAACCAGCTTCAGTCTGGGCTAGTACAAGCAGCCGCACATACACATACACACACATGCACGTCGTCATGAGTGAAATATTCTCCAGCACGACGTTAAACCCAATCTCACCTCACCTCACTCACTCCATTAATATAATAATAATAATAATAATAATAACAAATGGATATTTCTTGTCCACCATAGTCCATCCAAAGCATGCTCAAAGCGCTACATGTAAAAGAGTCACCAGAGTTTATGAGGAAAATATGACAGTTCGTCAAAATGACCACCAGAATATTTGGCAGTTATAGGTTGTAGAAATGTTTTGAAGAGGAACGTTTTGAGTCCCGATTTGAATGCTTCTAAGGATGAAGCATTTTTTCTGGGAGAAGGAAGACTTGTTCCTTTATCCACTTCGTGTTGAATACTGTATTGATTTCAGGCCCTTCACTTCTCACCTGCTCTTTACGATCACGTGACACGGGACCTAAACAAACCCATGATCCTCATCCTCAACAAGGTCGACCTTGCTCCACTTGGTCTGGTTGTGGCATGGAAGGACTACTTTCAGAAACACTTCCCCAAATTGCACATTGTCTTCTTCACATCATATGCTGAGGCCGCGAGCCACCAGGGAAGTCTGCAGCAAAGTAAATGTAAGACATTGTTTGATAAAATTACTATTATTATTACTATTAATTTTGAAGTAGATTGTTTGTTCTAAATTACATATTTAAATACCAAGGAGAGGATTAGGAACAAGTTCTCAAACTTAGAATACCCTAATCCTTTCTCTGTGAATAAAATATGATTTAAAACAAACACTCTACAATTAAAAGCTAATAATAATAGTAAATTTCCGCTCATATAGCGCTCATATGCAGGCACATTGCCTGCTACATACTTTACAGTCCCCTGTCACAAGACACTATTGTACTTTCTGATACTTTTTCAACTCCCTGGGGATCATACAGCCATGCTGCCTCTTAGGCACAATGAACTGAACACTCACATTACCAGCACATCCTCATGGGATACCCATTAAAACACATGATGACAGCTATAAGACTCTGGAGGAGTTATTGCTACTTGCACCGAGTGCAACCTGTTACTATTACAAGGTAACCTGCACCAGTCATGTTTAGATCTGGGTTAGAATTGATCTTCAGTAACCCGACTAACGGGATCGGATGGTCAGGCTCGCTGACTTGGTTGACACCTCATTGGTTCCCAATTGCTTGATCGATGCTCATGCTGTTGATCATTAGATTGTTTGGTCCAGACTCGATTATTTACAAATTGCCTTCATGTAGTTTGAATATTGCTGAGTGTGGCGAAAAACTAAACTCACTTACTTTCTTGTGCAACAGAGCAAGGATCAACCTGCAACAGAGAAGGATCAGTCACTGAAGGGCTTTAGTTTGTATTGTGGTAGTCAAGTTCTCAGGTTCCTCTTATGACCAGCATGGGCTGCTAAAACTTAATTGTATCCTCACGATGGGATTATTTTTGGCCATCTTTATCCTGCAGGTCTCATCAAAGGCCACAAAAAGGGAAGACAAATTAAGTCAGTTGGATCAAGGGAACTTCTAGAGGCTTGTGAGAGTCTTGTTGATGGGACAGGTATGTAGTTAAACCCCCTTGGTTTATGATTAAACTAACTCCAAATAAACAAAAACAATATTCTTTGTTTTTTAAGGTATTGTGCTCTTTATTTGTTGGTTTTCAAGAAGTTTGATTAAAAATTAATTGTAGATGATTAGAGAATACTTCCTCTGTATCCTCAGAAGACCAGTGAAGTATGGTTTCCACTGATCCTCTTGAAATTCATGTCTAAGGCTGAGGGGGACTCAGTTTTCACTCACCATGCCGAAGACCTGAGGTTTGGTTCCCTACATGGGTACAATGTGTGAAGCCCATTTCTTGTGTCCCCGACGAGATATTGATGGAATATTGCTAAAAGCGGCATAAAAATAAAATCACTCACTTGTGGTTGACGTCCAACGCTCAAATGCTGATGATTGCCAAATCATATGCAGTGAGCTCCCATTGTTGGTTTTCAAGGAGTTTGGTTAAAATTCATTGTAGATGATTGGAGAAAGCATATAGAAAATCTTGTTCACAGCAGTTGACCTTAGCAGTTGGAGGTCAAAGGTTGAAGGTCAGGAGGTTGACAAGGATGAAGATGCAGATGTGGACACAGGTGAGGTGCCAGCATCACCTGGAAAAACATCACCTGCAGATGACAACGGCCATGTGAGGTTCAGAGATGGGGTGTTGACAATAGGCTGTGTAGGTAAGTTGAAAGTTTTCTTAAGTAATAATATCATCATACTTTTTTGATTTATTAAAGAAATAGATTTTTCTCTTAAGAAAGAAGACACTGATGCTAATTTTCATTGCCCTTCACCGAAATTTGTTATTAACATTTAGACCCGTGAAGATCCGGGGTAGAATAGGTCTTCAGCAACCCATACTTGCCATAAAAGGCGATTATGCTTGTTGTAAGAGGCGACTAACGGGATCAGGTGGTCAGGCTCGCTGACTTGGTTGAACATGTCATCGTATCCCAAATGCGCAGTACGATGCTCATGCTGTTGATCACTGGATTAACTGGTCCAGACTTGTTTATCTACAGACCGGCGACATATAGCTTGAATATTGCTGAGTGCGGTGTAAAATTAAACTTACTCACTCACTCACTACTAACCTTTAAAGTAATTCAGTTCTGCACAGAGAGTTTAGTTGCTTTATCAAGTATTATTGTAATGTCATTCAGGGGTGGTGGGGTAGCCTAGTAGTTAAAGCGATCACTCATCACGCAGAAGACCAGGGTTTCGATTCCCAACATGGGTACAATATGTGAAGTCCATTTCTGGGGTCCCCCACGGTGATATTGCTGGAATATTGCTGAAAGCTGTGTAAAACCATACTAACTCAATGTAATGTCATTCCCCTAAAAGGTTCTGGTTAGAATTGGTCTTCAGTAACCCATGCTTGTCATAAGAAGTAACGAAGAGGATTGTCACTGGATCGTCTGGTCCAAACTCAATTATTACAGATAACTATCTAATAGCTGAAATATATTTGAGTGAAGTGTTAAACAGTGGAAAAAACTAACTGTAATGTCTTTGCTTATTTCTGTTGCAAGGATATCCCAATGTTGGCAAGTCATCTCTCATCAATGGCCTGGTTGGGAAAAAGGTGAAAAAAGTTTGATATTAACGTGATAACGTGTTTTAAGTATCTATTAATTGAACTGAATTTAAATTAAATTGAAATTAAATTTGAATTAACATTAAATTTGAATTAAAATTTAAAGTTGAATTAAATTTTAAATTTGATTAAAATTCAAATTTGAATTACATTCAATTAATAATTAATTCACATGCTGTGAATATGTCGGTTGATATAGTCTTATACTTTCTTTTCTATCACTTTGTTCTTGTGTGACCTTTATAGGATAGTAAATACAAATCAGTGAAGTTGATATTGATGACTCTTGAACTCATTTCTAATAATGTACCCATGGTAACAAAGTAATCTCTGTGGCAGGATGTGAATTGAAGCTGCTTGGTCACACAACCCATTTTCAGACTATATTCTCTCTCTCTGTGTTGCAGGTTGTGAGTGTGTCAAAGACACCAGGCCACACAAAGCATTTCCAGACTATTTTCCTAACACCAACAGTCAAGTTATGTGACTGCCCTGGACTTGTCTTCCCGTCTCTCATAGAGAAACCATTGCAGGTGAAAATATTTACGTGTGAATATTTCAGCTGAATCGATGCCATTTATTTGGTTTTCGGTGTTGATAATCACCTATGCTTGTAATCAATGCTGTTAGTGTGGTCAGGAAAATAGTACTTAGTCATCAGAGTGAGTGAGTCCCGAATCACGGCAGGGGACACCAGAAATTGGCTTCACACATTATACCCATGTGGGGAATCGAACCCGGTTTTTTGCATGACGAACGAACGCCACTGGGCTATCCCACCGCCCCTTAGTGATCACAAATAACAAAAGTAGATTTATGTAACAAGTCTCTGAGGCTTATTTACTCATGTACTTAGAAGATGGTGTGAAGGAGGAAGACTGTGCAACAGTGAAGCGATGTTGGTATAGGTCTCTTTGCAAACAATGGAAACAATGAAGCTAACATTATAATGTGAGAATTATTGAAAATAATTTCCCACAAAAAGCACATGTGACACATGTCTCACCCTAGGCAAGTGAGTTTGTTCATAAATTGCCTCTGTTCACCCAGCAGTGAATGGGGACCCGGTGGGAGAAGTCTAGTGACTATAACCTTCTAGAGCCTCACAGGCAGCTTGGGTTATCCGGTTATCAGGCGCTTTATAAATAGCCATAAATTAATTAATTTATATGTTAATTAATAAAAATATTGACTTCAGGTTCTGGCTGGTATTTTCCCTGTGGCTCATGTGAGAGACCCGTACTCGTGTATCGCATTCCTGGCATCAAGGATCGACCTCACTCTCATCCTCAAGCTCACACATCCCAAAACAAATCGGCTGAACGTAAAAGATCTAAAATGGACAGCATATGACATATGCATAGGTAAAATTTACCAGATATCTATATGTCAACATCATAACTTATCTCATGAAGATTCTGGTTAGAATTGATCATCAGTAACTCATGCTTGTCGTAAGAGGCGACTAATGGGGTCGGGTGGTCAGACCTGCTGACTTGGTTGACACATGTCATTGTATCCCAATTGCGTAGATTGATGCTCATGCTGTTAATCACTGGAATGTTTGGTCCAGACTCGATTACAGTGAGACCCCAAATATCCGGATACCTCGCCTTCCGGTCAATTTTCATAAAAAAACAATCTCTTACGTTATAAAAGTGACTGTCTATATATGCGATTTATGTTCCTGGATGGTAAATTTTACAAACCAACCAGCTAAATCAACACAAAATTGACTCACTTATCCGCACGAAGCTTTGATCTTCCGCTGACCGTGTGAAGTGAAGCGCGAGTGTTCCAGGTGTTTTGACACGAGACAAGGTCTGCTAATCCAGATTAATGATCGATCAGCAGGGTATTGGTGGTGATTACTAGGCCTATCTGACACAGAGTGAATTGTAATTGGCAAATCAAAATGACCATGCTGTTTTGGAAGTGATTTTAAACCAGAAGTGTATGCTCGCTACCGTTCAAACACCTAAGCCTGGATGACAGAAATCCAGGTATCCGGATATTCAGTTATCCGGACGATTTACATAAAAACGAATGTGTCTGGATATCCGGGGTCTCACTGTATTTACAGACTACCGCCATATAACTGGAATACTGCTGAGTGCGGCAACTGAACTCACTCACTCACTGAGTAACACACAACACACAGCTGATTACATGTATGACCTTCACCCATAATAATCTACTGTGGACTACCTCCATGTGTTTGATATCTACAGAGTGGGCAGTGAAGTGTGGCTACAACACTGCCAGAGGGGCACGTCCCGACATCTACAGAGCAGCCAATCATATTCTCAGGATGACGGTAGAAGGGCGGCTACGACTTAACTTCACCCCACCAGGCTACACAGAGAGTAAAGGTACGTATACATCCAACATGCCTGCTGTGAAAGATCTGGTGTTAACTTGTAAAATGGTCAAGTATCAGATATAAATATTTTATATATTTCATAGGAAAAACAATCCCTGTAAATAGAACCCCTTTCTACTGAACTGTAAGGACTAATGTCAGAGTGGTTATGTTTGCAGAGTGCTGTCCCTTTGTACATATGTTGACATTTCTATACATTTCTACCATGCCACAGTTAAGCAGGAATACCCCACTCAGACACATTATGCTTACTCCAAGCGGGCCAGTCCATGCCGAATACTGTGCCATATTTTGGTATGATGCGGCAAAGGGATTGGACCTGCAACCTTCTGAGATGCTCTAACCAATACACCAGAGAGGCAGGCTAATCATACTGAAGTCATTGGAATGTGTAGCAGACGTGGACAACCCCAAAGAAAAGGAATGTTTTCATGCTATTTAGAAAGTGGTCAAATGTAACATGTTATGCTTGGGACTTCATTTTCTCAGTAAAGTACAGATTCTAGTACTTTGGGGAGTAGAGACCCATCTGGGATTTGAACTAACACACAGAATGAGGCACCTAATGGCCAGTGCCCAATGTCAACGATCTAACCCACTCAGCCACCACACCTTCCACAAAATGTAAGTCTGATGACTGGTAGTCTGGACTACATACTTTGTGTACCCCTCTGAAAGTTCAACCAGAAAAAGTACTTGAATCTGAACTCTATAGAGAAAGTATAATCCCAAATGTTTCATTATAAATTGTAACTATTTTCTGTGGATTAATGTTACAACCTCCTTACTGTCAGAAACTTGGCGGAATCACCCAGAAGTGACAGTCTTACTGAGGAGGGGTCAGTCTGTCTTGCGTGGATATCGGAGAGAAATTGACACAACATTATCCAGTGACACTGATGAAGAGGAAGTTCTCTCATCAAGTGCATCAGCCAATCAGAGCATCGAAGAGACGGATGTCAGCAACCCCTTCTCTATGCTTTCTGGAGACTGAGGATGTGGAACGTTTGGAAACTAACAATTTTTATCAGTGTACTCGGATATTGTCCAATCTGTGATAAAACTACGCTGGTGTTGGTTCATTTTAACATTTCAGCAATACAGGATCAGCTTTAATATCTTGCTGTAGATCCACCCTGATCATTAAGAAGATATTTTACGGTTTTATGAAATGGGTTTGCTTGCATCAACAGCAGTTTATCATCCAAGACGATGTAGCAGTGGATGTCAACCATCCCTGCTTCCATGTCTCCATCCCTCCTCTGTTCAAGCTCTAGTGGAATAATAAAGAGATGAATGTTTCCCTAGTTTCAGCATCTGGTTATTATGTTAACTGGTCACCTCAAGTGACCTTTGGTAAATTCCAGGAGTGAGTGAGTTTAGTTTTATGCCCCTTTCGGCAATATTCCAGCAATATCAGGAGAGGATACCAGAAATGGGCTTCCCGCATTGTATCCATGTGGGGAATCAAACCCGGGTCTTCAGCGTGACGAGCGGATGCTTTAACCACTGGGCTACCCCACCGCCCAGTTAAATCCAGGAACATGAGAATGGTGCTGACACAAATGTTGTGTTACATTTAATATCACATATACTGAAAATCATAATGGCAGCAAACTGGGAATTCATACCTTTGTAGAGTACTGCTAAATAAGCGCACAAATCTTTAAACTATATCCTTATTTGGGATTTCACATCCAATTAAAATAATGGATGCTATTTTTTACGATGGATCTGCCCCAGGCACAAACACACACAGTGAGGGAATATTAATATTTCATGGTTTCATAAAGAGGTTGCGGAAGAATTTTGTTCTGAAGTACACTTTTGCATGACGTCACACTGTATTGACGTCACTACGCCATTCTCGTCTGTCCCCTTGGTAACCGATGTCACGATGCATGTCAGTTGTCATCGCCTCTCGTACAGCCTCCTACAGTAAACTACTCCGTAGCACCCCGTTTCTTGGTTTGCAACTGCTTCACTCGGCTAACATCACTGGTGGAAACATTGCATTTATGTTTTTCGACGGATATAATGTCTCAGTTCGACTCACAATTAAACAGTGACACGGCAACGTTCGCATTGTTTACTATAAGGGTAATGCTATTTTTGAGGGCATTATCATTTGCAGAAGCCCGCGGTCTTCCATTAACTGTCCGATGAAGGAGGGCAGTTGAAAAAGACCGAGGGCTTCTACAAATGATAATGCCCTCAAAAATAGCATTACCGTTATTATTGCTAAAATACATGGAATTTGAGTTGAAAAGAAAAAGGAAATAATGAAGGAATTGAGTGTAAGTTTACTCAAAACCAACTTCTGACGGGGTTGACTGCCCGAATGCAATAGACCGATCCAGTCCCGGCCGATAATCCCTAGAGGACATAACACTGATTTTGATCTATTTCCTTTTCTGAGATACTTACTGGTGTCATAAAAATTATAGTAAAGTTGATTCAAAATTTGTTAAAAGTCATAACAAAGGTTTAGGAAAACAGACATGAAAATGTCCTGAAGCATTCACCTCCTACAAACCAGTGTGCAATTTAATATGAAGCTCATTTTCCAAATAACCATCAACAAACCTTGAACAATTTGTCAAAATCCATCATCTTAATAAACACTAGCTTTGGTTCAGTCTTCAAATATTGATAACCTCCTAAAAAACTGATGATTTATGAGAAGAATTACATCAAATATGGGTTAAATATATGTTTCAATATTTATTCCGTTACATGAAAAGTCAACTGAGATTTTTGTAAGTTATTCTGTTCCAGGGCCTAGATTTTCGAAGCTCTCTTAGCGCTAAGATAGTCGTAAGTTAATGTTAATGCATGGTACTTCCGACTATCTTAGCGCTAAAAATCTTCGAAAATCTAGGGCCCTGCAAGACTGGATAATGCATGACCAGGGTTTGACCAAAACGTAGCCTTTGCCTTATCAAATTCTCTGGATGTTGAAATAACTTTAATGAGTTATGATACTAGCAATCACTTTCAGAATTATCTTATTAGTAAATGTAGTATTTAAAAAAACATCTAAAAACAGGAGCCAAGAAACTAAGTTAACACCAAGTGATTGTCCTGCCATGATATGTATGGTGTTTGTTTGCCTAGTTCTGCCTTAAAATCATAAGAATCTGATATGTCAATCAATTAAATAATTATTTATTATTGATTAGATTATTATTAATTTTATTACCCTTCCACGTTTACTAAAAAAAGCAAGATTCTTAAAACATACCTTGCTATCATTTCCAGTGAATTAATCAAAATTACAGTTGTAATATTACTCCTAAAATGTACCAATATATGTGAATAATTTATGTGGTAACAAAACTTCAAATAATGTTCTCATAATTAAGATATACACTTTATTTCACTCCGTCCAATACTCCAGAAAGTCGATCACTATTATATTCTTCTCACATAGTTTTCGTATTCGATCAACATGGAGGAAGGTAATTCAATTCAAAGTCCCATGCAACTCTTTATAAAATAGCTGAAATATTTAAAGCATGGTTTTATAGGCACTCATATGAATTAAGTTTGATACTTGGATATTGCATGATAGGCAACTGCTGACACTGACAATATTTCCGTTTGAATAAAAAATATTACTCCTCGAATATTTTGTTCTGTTTAACAAGATACTGTAGGCCTTCAGATTGTGCTTATGAAACTTAAAACATCCTAAAATGTGTGACAAATTGAAGAATATCTAAGAGCGAAGGGGACAATATCCGCCACATTGTTCTTTCATGTAACAAGTTTTGCTATTTCGGTTGACCGTAACCGAAATGGAGATTTGTTTACATTGTGTCACGGCTTTCTCGCCTGTCTCATTTGAGCTTTATGGCGTACCAACTCAATGCCTAGTAGTGACTAAACACGTTAAGCAAAAAAATTTTTGTAGTTACGAGAATTGTCCGTGTTTATAACACTTGCAAATTCTTAAACTGCTATTTGTTGTCATCAATTGGTAATGATTTTGCACATGTGCAAAAGTGTGGAAATTCGTGCAAATTCTCATCAGCAGGCAGACGTAGGTTTCCTGAACGATGGTGCAGACATTTAACTGATCGTTAGGCCTATCGCGTTTCTTGATCCGCCTCCATTTTTGTTGTCGTGACCGTAATGGTTTGTTAAAGGTACACATCAAGTCGCAGCAATATGTAATAAATATAGCGAGTGTAAATGGCATAATTCGAAGCACATCGCTTCGTAGGCATCGTTTGACCCCGGAAAAAACTCCGACAAATCCACACTGCGCGCCCGGCCTGCTGATTGGCCAAATTTGACGCATGCGCCAGTTTTGATTGACAGACTGGATCGGTCTATTACGTCATCAAACAATTCAAGTGACGTCACAACAGAAAGTGACGATATTCGACCTTGGCCTTTGACAAGACCATAGCCTGCAACATTCCAAACCATGCCAGTGTTCGGTTTTTGTCCAACAACAACGTTAATAGTGCAATTGTTAAGGTTAGCACCAGCAAGAAAGCCAATATTACCGCTATTTAAAGCGGGAATTCGGGTAGCTTTGACTTGTTTGACCCAGAATATCTGCCAGTCCAAAGCCAATGTCGAATGAACCGACGAACCCACTATGACGTCACTTGACAACAGAACTGATAGTGGCCCGTCGTTAAGGTTGAACGGTCCAATATCATTTGCAGCGGCCCGCTAATTTCTGATAATAGGAGGGCCGTTTCATGATAATTCCATGTGTTTTAGCTATAAATTCCCCACAATGCATCAAAGTTGTAGACATTCGTGACCAACTCGTGTTATTCCGTGACAAGCCGAACAGCGACTCGTGCCCCTCTGGAAGGATTTCATATTGGCGCATGAACATCAGAACTACTTTAAACAAGAACGATAATTCTATCCCTGTTTGATTTCAATGTTTCTAAAAATCACCGAAGCACATGTACATTGTATTGCTAGGTTGTTGTTTTTGTTGTTTTTTTTCACTTATTTATTTTAAAGAATTAAACCTCTTTGATACAACTAAAAGAAGGAGAAAAACATATTTGTTAAAGACATATTCTAATGTAATTATTACCAGCTGTTCACCTTATATTTCCAATTATGTTAATTAATAGGGTTCTTAATAGGGTTTAATCATCACAAATGGGAATTGTTTTATTGAATATACAAATAAAATAAAAATTCAGCTACATTAAATCCCAAAGCAAGATTCTCAAAAATGACTTTAAATATTTCTCAAACTGAACTGTTTGAGGCTGTCACACTCCTGGTGGAATTTCAAATGAATTCACTGAAAAAAATATGAATGACCAAAAAACAGTCAGACTAAAATATCCCCAGAGATATGAAATTTAAGCACAATGTTAAAGATTAAGGTTGATTAGTTACATACAAATACGATATTATTGTTTTGAAACTGGTAGCGATTATAATTACATTTTCTAAAATTGGTCGAAGCGCACGTACAATCTCCATAACAAGCCCGCAAGATCGTCAGAAATACACTCAGTTGGACCCATGAGAGCAGTTATGTCAACAAACGCACGTGCGTGTATTTGAATCTCTCGCCGTCAATCGCATGATTCTTATTAAAAACTTCATAATAGGCAGCAAAATCCTTCTACCTACTTTCTTTGTACTTTCAATATGACGATATATATTTTTCATGATTTTTTTAAACAATGACATAATGCCATAAACGATTTAAGTATTAGGGATTATTTTTATCAAAGCACCGCGCTGATTTACGCGCGTTCTGATTGGTTTGTCGTATTTTCGCACATAAAAAGCATCGATAGGGGGACGGGTCTTCTTGGGGTTTACGGAAAGGGGCGAGTGGTGACGAATGAGTTGTAGAATGAATGAATTCACGTGTTTGTTATGAATGAACAAGTAGTTCCGTCACAACGTGACCTAACTGAGAGGTCATCGGTTATTCAACCAAGTCGTTAGAATCTCAGGTCAAGTCGTTACGACACAGGTCAACGCGATACGACAATCGTGTGACGTACGAGATTAGTATGCAACTACCCATACATTGACCACATGGGTAATAAATCCGTAGGTCGCGCCTGAAGTCCCAGACACATCCGGGTGACTTAGACGTCAACCAGTTAAGTACCCGGATGTCCCATAAGAAGGCGATTGACATCAACTTATAGTACTTGATGACTTTGATACAAAAATGAACGAGTTAGGAATTACGCAGTATCAATCTCGAGTGTCATTTATATCTTCTGGTAGATCATCTGTATGTTGATTATTACTTATGGTCCGTTTTGCTCAAAAGCGGACCGAAGAATCCAACTCTAAAACTACTACAAAAACATAATTATAATGATCAATGAAACACTGATCATAATCAAAACATCAGACATCAGATTTTTTTCGCGGAATTTGTCCTAAAACTTAAAAACTATCATTAAAATTTTGACAAAGTTCACTATTTGTTACGAGGAAGGGGTGCAAAGAGAGGAACAGCCAGGTGAGCGAGAAAGAATGGAGACAGCACAGGTAAATGATACAATAATTTTGTCGGCACTTGTGCACGTGCTCCGCATACACCTGAGTGGCCCCTCTGTCTATTACAACAACCAAATTCAGGGTGAACTGGCAGTGGGACAACTTCTAAGTTGTCAAAACAAAGAGTTAATCTGCTACTGTGAGTAGAAGACCGAGCTCTTTCAAAGCATCACACCTCCTTAATTAGTCCAACACAGTTGGTAATTAAGCTGATTGGATTAAGAGGGGCCAGTGTGGGAATGTTCAGGGGACACTCTAGGAAGGGTCGTTAACAAGGCGTGAAAACTTAGTGGCCACTTAGGGAAGGGCCACTCCGGGAATAAATCCTCTCTTTGCAGTCCTCCCTCGTAACAAATAGTGAAGATAATTACCAACATCGGAATATATATTATGTACATGGTTTGTTAGTTCTTTAACTGGAGGTTTCAACTTACTTACCTTCAAATCTCAACTACATGTACCTATCTTGAAAATTCACGGAAGAAAAATGCTTAAAAACGAAACTTCCATAGAAAGACACATTTAGAGTAACATATTGAATAAACGTAGTTGTACGGAGTCAAACCAGTCTTGTGGAAAGAGCGTCTGTCCGGAGACTGTTTCAGTCATGGGACAGTGGGGTAGCCTAGTGGTTTAAGCTGAAGACCCGGGTTCAATTCCCAACATGGGTACAATGTGTGAAGCCCATTTCTGGTGTCCCCCGCCGTGATATTACTGGAATATTGCTAATAGCGGCGTAAAACCAAACTCACTAGCCACGGAAATTTAGTTAGATTTGTGCGTTTGTTGTGTAACGCCTCACTCACTCACTCGGAAATATTTCCGCTATATGACGACGGTCTGTTAACAATCGTGCCTGAACTAAACAACCCAGTGGTTGATAATGTAAGCAACTACCCGCGCAGCCTGACAGCCGGTCCATTTGATCGGCTCTTTACGACCAGCATATGCAGTTGAGGACGTAGTCTGACCCAGCATCACCAATGAAGCCCTTTCCCCTGGGATTTTGGATTCAAACCCAATCTCAACGGATAGCACACCGAGTAGCAATCTATTGTCCTACCCAAGCTCAGATAATCAGTAACACGTGTTATATTGAGGATTGCACTTTCTTAGTACTTAAAGTACAGATTCTAGTACTTTTGTTGGGTTGAGTCTCATCCGGGCACCTAATCGCAAGCACACAAAGTCAGCCGTCTAACCCACTCAGCTTCCACTCTAAGTCCCGGGTGGGACTCAACCCAACAAAAGAACTAGAATCTGTACTTTACTGAGACAGTGTAATCCCAAATATAACGTGTTACATTTTGGCCATTTCCTAAATGCATTGTGTATTCAGATAATCAGTCATAATTTTAGCAGAACTGGGTCACAGGAAGTCGTTACGATACCTTGGGTATAACTTTTAGAACCCATGTACCCTTCGTGGCCTTGACCTATGACTAATTCCAGCATTAGCAAGACAACACTTTCCAAGATGCGATTTTAGCTACACTATGGCGATAGGCGAGGTTGCAACACAGAGTTACTCCCCTTGGTACGTGACAGGCTCTCCAAATCCCCCAAACATGTACAACGCTACAAGCATCCTACAGAAATTAATATACCAGAACACGTCAACAAACTTTAAGGTATCTGCACCTTCCCAGGATCCTCAAGTCTGGAGAAATGTCAGTTAAATTTCCAAATAAAAATGGAATAAGTAACAATCTAGGGCATAATTATGTCCTGTTGATGACGACATGTATTTCATTAACATGACCAAGACATGCATATGACTTATTTTTAAGCATTGCACCGAATGCAGTTTTAAAATAGAATGATAATAAATCTCTGAATGAAGGAAAATTACTTATAAAATTCAATTTTGAACAAAATAATGATTTCAACTCCAGAATACCTTTATATGTCACTCAGGAATCCAAGACGAGTGTGTCTCGGGTCCACCCACACATTTTGAATATTATGTGACAATACTATGTACTAGTGGTGTTCCAATTAATTGAAATAATCGAAGATTGGTCGCAGTGACCAAACGACCAAGCAATCGATCACACTTTCTCATAATCGAACATAAACGATTTGGAACTACTGGTTTAGTCTTTGAAATACTTGACAATGGAACATATCGTTGAAGTTGTCAGGGTCTGAAAACGTGTTTAATTCTTAGATAACTCAGTTCACTAACTGAAAAGCCATGACTGAATATTTCTTGAAGACTCAGGGAAGTTTATGTTCATGATATATTAGCCATCACTTTAAAGTAGCAAGCTGCATCATGTTATACATATCTGCAATAACAACCTGGATAGGAAAATCTGAAAAATGACGCTAACCAATTTTTTTCGATGATTACTCGTTGGTAATGAAGCAATCATCAATTGTGAGATTTCAACCAATTCCCAACACTACTATGTATAGTCCGTTTGATTTCATTTGAGGCCGATGAATTGCTCACTAACACAAAATCTAATAAATGCAACAAAACCAAATTTCGCACAGTCACATGAAATCGACAGACCAACTCTGATGATTTGTCTCATAATTTTGGACACCCGAATAAAAACGTTGTTTAACAAACGATCATTATTTTGTTGTCACTTTTTGGTATTTTTACGAGGGGGAACCACTTGCTGGTAGAACAGCCAGCTGTGCGACTTGCACGTGTGTAATTGAAATTTCACTACACACGCTTGTTGATTACCTGTCTGTTCTACCAGCATGTAGTTCCCCCCTCGTAAGAAAGTGAAAAGTTGGAGAAATCATCAGAGTTGGTCTGTCGATTTCATGTGACTGTGCAAAATTTGGTTTTGTTGCAATTATTAGAATTCATCGGTCTCAAATGAAATCAAACAGACTGTGTGTTTTGTGTCGAGAAAGGAAGACTGAACATGATTATAATAACATGTAGGTTTCACTGTGACAGATAAAACGTAACCCACATGGGAGTAGGTTTATGAACTAGTTTTAGATTTGTTCTAAAATACGTGTGTCGGTGATGGAAGATAATTAGACCTGTCTATTTATTTCCATTCTTGTTTATGTATAATTGGATTATTTGGATAGGAATAAAATGGACTTGCAAATTTACTTGTTTCCTGTTTCAATTTTGTGGTGGAGACTGGAAGGTTCAAAATAGTTGTTTTAGAGTTCAGTGTCGGAATTTATGATCAGTGGTGGTGCTGATGGCAGTCGTGGTGGTAGTAGTAGTGGTGGTGGTGGTAGTAGCAGTAGCTGTGGTAGTAGCAGTAGCAGTGGTAGTAGTAGTAGTGGTAGTAGTAGCAACAGTAGTAGTAGTGGTGGTGGTGGTAGTACTAGAAGCAGCAGCAGTATCACAGCACAGTAGCACCACAGCAACGATAATAAAAGTACTAGCAGCAACAGTAGTAGCAGTGGTAGTAGTAGTAGCAGCAGTAGTAGTAGTGGTGGTGGTAGTAGTAGTAGCAGCAGCAGTAGTAGCAGTGGTAGTGGTAGTAGTAGTGGTGGTAGTAGCAGCAATAGTAGTAGTAGTAGTAGTAGTAGTAGTAGTAGCAGCAACAGTAGTAGCAGTAGTAGTAGTGGTGGTAGTAGCAGCAACAGTAGTAGTAGCAGTAGTAGTAGTAGTAGTAGTGGTAGTAGTAGCAGCAGTAGCAGTAGTAGTAGTAGCAGCAACAGTAGTAGCAGTAGTAGTAGTGGTGGTAGTAGCAGCAACAGTAGTAGTAGCAGTAGTAGTAGTAGTGGTGGTAGTAGCAGCAACAGTAGCAGTAGTAGTAGTAGTAGTAGCAGCAGTAGTAGTAGTGGTGGTAGTAGTAGCAGTAGTGGTAGTAGCAGTAGTGGTAGTAGTGGTGGTAGCAGTGGTAGTAGTAGTAGTAGTGTGGTAGTAGTAGCAGTAGTAGTAGCAGTGGTCGTAGTAGTGGTAGTAGCAGCAGCAGCAGTAGTAGCAGTAGTAGTAGTAGTAGTGGTGGTAGTAGCAGCAACAGCAGCAGTAGTAGTAGTAGTAGTAGCAGCAGTAGTAGTAGTAGCAGTAGTAGCAGTGAGGATTTGTTCTGACACGGTGAGACCGAGCAAGTAAGGGTTGCCCCCCTTTGTCTGTTTATGGGCTGTGGTATTTCTCGCCCTGCATACTTGGTCTCCTGTCATATCACTTGTCACACACATGAAACCAAATATCATCTAACAATCACACGATTGTAAGATCTCACATATCAGAAATTCAATGTTGATGCAGTATTTCAAGTGTCAAGTTTCCAACGGGATTTATTACCGTAAAACCACGACACACGCACTTATTGTAACTCGAGTTACAATAGACCCCCCCTTCAACACTTCCCCCGCCATCAGTTTTCCCCCAGGTGGTAATGTGAAAATTCGTTTTAACTAACGCATAATGCTGACCGACTTAACGAGTTAAAGCCTTTATTTGAACGAACATAATGACCTCGAAAACAAACTTCTTCATCCCCGTACTTCTATTCTAATTTAAAATTTAATTTGAAGTTTGAGACACACAACGTTTGCTTCGCTACATATCTGTCCCCGCTTGACTTAAATCAATTACATCGAATGGATTGTCAGGTTCAGACTCGGTCAATTACAGAGCGCCGCCATATAGCTGGAATATTGCTGAGTGCGGCATAAAACAGCAAACAAACAAACTAGAAAATCAATTACACTGATTAATAACATATCAATCAACAGTATCATACTGATCAGCAATATTATATCGATCAGCAGTATCATATCGACCAGCAATATAATATCGATCAGCAGTATCATATTGATCAGCAATATTATATCGATCAGCAATATCATATCGACCAGCAATATAATATCGATCAGCAATATCATATCGACCAGCAATATAATATCGATCAGCAGTATCATATCGACCAGCAATATAATATCGATCAGCAGTATCATATCGACCAGCAATATTATATCGATTAGCAGTATCATATTGATCAGCAATATTATATCGATTAGCAGTATCATATCGACCAACAATATAATATCGATCAGCAGTATCATATCGACCAACAATATAATATCGATCCGCAGTATCATATCGACCAACAATATAATATCGATCAGCAGTATCATATATTGATCAACAGCAGCACATCGATCAGCAGCATATCGAAAATGACTCCACTTCCTTGTACAGGTTCATGTGTACTTAGCTATTTACAGAAATGCATCTTCCCAAAACGTGACGGTGATCTAACAATGAAGCCTGTTCTGACATTGTGCAGATGTAGTTGGTGTTGCACGTCGTCGCGGTATGAGGACCTCATCCCGGTTTATTTGCGGGTCTTCTAAATTACTCTAACTTAACGCACCAATCCTTGACAGTTTGCAGATGTTGTTTTTCTCCATTACTCCCGAAAACGCTTTTGAAATTAGGAGAGGGGCATTGTGTACCGGGATCAACGATTTTTGACATGCTGCACTGGGACATGCCGAGTGGATGAGTTCAAACAATGGGGGTATCGATTTACGTTCAGAGTCTCGCACAGTTAAAACAGGAGAACACGATCTCAACAAACATAGAATACATCAATGTGTCTGATTTAATGTAGATTTCCAGACAGGTTCCAGTCGATGTTATTAATACCTTAGTGATTCGGGGACTATCAAGTTTATCATGGCAGCTGAATCAACCAAACTGGTGGTTGATAGTATGACCAATATTCAAAATAGTCAGTGACAACGTCATCTTTTTGTCGTTACTTATATGATTAGCATGGGATGTTTGTTTACAGGTGGGTTTCATCAGATACCGAAAGAGGTGCAAACTGAATTCGCTGTATTACAGTTTATCAAGACAAGGCCTGAACCATGTACACGTAACGAATGATTGATGTTATGACTGACCGACTGAGTTTGGTTTTACGCCGCTGTTAGCAATATTCCAGCAACATCACGGCGGTGGACACCAGAAATTGGCTTCACACATTGTACCCATGTGGGGATTCGAACCTGGGTCTTCGGCGTGACGAGCGAACGCTTTAACCATTAGGCTACCCCACCGCCCCTTGATGTTATGAGACAGCATCTACCGTATTCTGCGTAAACGGAATGAACGATTCACCAGCAGACGGCTTGTTGTGCGTGTGCAATTGTTTTCTGCGCGTTTTTATGGGACAACATTTTGCCCAGTTGCCTCAGTTTGTATTCAGAGTTGCGTCCCTTTGATAGTCATGATCGAATGGTAGTAGATTTCCACGTGATAATATCGGGGTTTTTTTAACTTTACCTTACGCATGCTCGTTACTTATGACCAAACTGGCTGTTGTCTATTTCCTGCATAATTACCCAAGCATATCTGGGTTAGAATTGGTCTTCAGCAACCCATGCTTTTAAGAGGCGACAAACGGGATCGGGTGGTCAGGCAGGCTGACTTGGATGACACGTCATCGTATCCAGTTTGCGTAGATCGATGCTCATGCTGTTGACCACTGGGTTGTCTGGGTCAGACTCGAATATTAACAGACCGCCGCCATAGCTGGAATATTGCTGAGTGCAACGTTAAACAATAAATACAGTAAACAAATACCTGTATCATTGTGTTCATTCCTTCTACATTCAGCCGACATGTTGTGATGCAACTGACCCACTGTTCAAGGCGACTTAAACCTCATTTACAAATCAGCAGCCTCACCGAGAGACCCATTTTATTCACTCCAAAGGTTACATAGTTCGAAATTTATATTTCGACTTTCGGTACACACTAATACCGATTCATAATCGTATCAAATCTAAGCAATGACGCCATAAAAGCTTCAAAACCCAGTCTGGTGCGCGGGGTCTGCTGCGCTTGCGCTTCACTCGCAGCAGACCCCGGTAACCAGTCCCAGAACCATGCTTAGTACAGTTCAGGTCGTGTCTACAGATTACACCAAAAAGTGCATCTTCGAGAAAAAACCCTCTAAAAGTGGAATCCGGAACCGAAAATACAGAATAAAATTTTGGACACTCTCATGAGAAACAATACTATCAGAAGGCGTTACTAGTTTGGTCATTCATGTTTATCTTCCATCTGTTTTCGACAATGAAATACGTTTTAACCATTGCACCCAGATCGGATAAATGTCAGCAGGACTTTACACACGGATGTTGAAAATTAATCTTATCAAATTTTATCAAGGTTCAATAGGTGTGTGTAAATTGTTCATGGGCGTTGTCAGTTTCACGGAACGCATCATGCCACAAACCGCCCCGGGCCAGGATGACCCAGTAAATAATTAAACTTCTGTCATGCTCCAATAAGAACATGTTCCATTAAACAATACCTATTAATCTAGCATCGGCAATAGAGCGCATAGGAGACGCTTCAGTGTTATATATACTCTTTAGATCATGAAAACAAACATTGTTAGTAAGTCAAATATCACCATTGAGTTATCTCGTTTGATTGGTTTCCACTCGACCGATGTAAGCAACACTTTAGTATGATGTGATAGGGATTGCGGTTGGGTGCGTGACCAGTCATTCTTCATTCTTTGCATTTAATATTCCCTTTCATTTCGTCTATTTATGTTTGGTAAGATTTCCCTCTGACTGATTACATTGTGTTGAATGTCTTTGATCATTATAAAGAAGGGCTACCACCACATATTAGTTCACTTTGTGTCGTTGTCATTTGATGCGGTGCTGTATTGACCTGCATGGCGCCTAGCTGTTATCATTAATGTCCTGATGATGAAACACAGAGGTCATAGTCATCCTCCGGAAATAGTTGCATCGTGCAGCGTTGATTTTTTATTTGTTAAATGTACGTGCGCCATATGTCTAGTTGGTTGTTACATCCGACATATGCCAAACAGCTGTGCAACATCCGCCCAGCTGCGTTGTTACACCCACTATTTTGCCCTGAAATGTTCGCTCGTCACGCCGAAGACTCGGGTTTCATTCCCCTTGTGCCTTTTTATATCCAGTATGTGGCCAGTTGCCCTGCTACTGCCCATATATACCCAGCTGCCTGTTGTACAACCGCTACTTGCCCAACTAACCTGTTACAGCCCATATACAGTCGAACCCCGTTTATCCGGACATTTTGGTTACACATTGAAATCGTCCGGATAGCGAGGTGTCCGGTTAACTGGTTACCGAGCTGCCTGTTTACAACCACTATTTGCCCAACTACCTAGTCACAACCACTATTTGCCCAGTTGCCCTGTTACAACCACTATTTGCCCAAACTACCCTGTTACATCCACTATTTGCCCAACTACCCTGTTACAACCACTATTTGCCCAGTTGCATTGTTGCAACTACTTTTTGCACTGTACATGGATATGTCCATGACAGTGTATCTTGTCGCTAACTGTGTGTCGTCGTATCGTACAGCTTGTATATGTGCTCATGACATCAACCACAGTCGGCAGTAATGTAGCTGAAACTACATCATACAGCAAAAACTAGTTAAAAAACTTCTAGACTATACATCATATCTTATGATACCGTTATGCTGGAAATGATATTTTGCGTTAGGCTTAACACTGAATATCGGATAAGTCGATTCACCTCTAACGCCTTCAAACAATGTATTCAACCTCGAAGCGACAGAAATGCCCTTTAATAAGTCCTCAATGAGCCTTTTTAAAGCTAAACTATTTTAACAACTTAATAATGTATTCAGACCACATCATACCTTGTAACTAATTACCATACCAACACGACGTAATCAAGTCGACACACATACCTGTTGAAAAGACTGTTCTAGAAACTGACTATAATGACGCCTTTTATAGCCATCGGCTTGGGAAGACAGAGTGTGTAAAGCAGCCAGAGGCAAACGTAAAACAAATAATGAATCGATGGTTTAATCGTGGGACCGTGAGCAAATATTTAACATCCCACGGATAATTGATGGGTCTTTTTTGTGGCTCCGACTGTCACGGTACAGATGTTGTCGCAACGGCAGTGTTGTCGCAGTGGATAGTAAACAGTAGAATTTTCACAGCAACAGTTGCTGGGTCTTTTAGCATCTTCATGTAGTGATTTTATATTAGATCAATAGGTCTGAGCTGAGGTGTTCTCTTGACCCAGGTTTTATTGGTCAGCATGACTCAGCGTGTCCACCGCTTTGTCGAGCCAGGCAACACCCCCCTCCCCATGTCCATCCCTACCCCCTCTCAACCTAGGACCACTACCCCTACCCCACCACCAGCAACACCCTCCATGGGTCTTCTAGCATCTTCATATCCTGCTTTTTGTATTAGATGATTTGGTCTGAGTTGTTCTCTTGAATCAGGTGGTATCGGTCAGTATGACAGTGTTAACCGTTTGTTCGAGCCAGGCAACACCCTTTGATAAGTAACAAATTGATATATAATCCTTAAAATACAGCGACATCAAGCCATCAACGCCTGGGGAGTGTCTACACTGGTCACTCGTGTCCGAGCGAAGGGCGGTACATTCTAGAAACCTAATCTCACATATCCAAGTTTACAATAATGAGACCAGGTGTTCACGACGAGATAGATGACTTTACCTACCGGGAGTACCATTCGTGTATCAAGGTCCGTGTTCCTACACAGATGTTTCTGTGATCTACCCAACTCATGTAGCTCTCATCAGTAGTGAGTGAGTTTAGTTTTACGCCGCTTTTAGCAATATTCCATCAAGAGGACGACGGGGAATACCAGAAATGAGCTTCATATATTGTACCCATGTGGGGAATCGAACCCGAGTCCTCGGCGTGTCGAGCGAACGCTTTAACCAATAGGCTACCCCACCGCCCCGCTCTCATCAGTAAGGTAATGTATAGTGTAGTGTGCGTGTGCGTGTGCGCGTGTGTGCCATAGTTCAACATCGTTGATACCATACGGTATACTTAATCCGACAAGCCTTCGCTTTTTCTCCTTTATACCAAACGACAGGCATGGTAACAACAAGCAGCAGCATTTAACTGGGCATAAACCACCTCCATTTTCGTGAACACAGGAAAACGTCAACCACTACTATATGTTATCATTACAGTCAAACGCCGTTGCGTCAAAGTTGAAGGGACTACGTAAATACTTCGATCTACCCGAGGTTCGACACTATAAAAGGAAGAATAAATAAAGAAAATAGACCAAGCGTTTACTTCGACACAGATGTAAATTCGACACATTGGCGTTAGACTGTATTCGTAATTTTCTTATACATTTAGAAATGTCTACATATGCATTCAGTCTAATTACATAGAATGAAAAAGTTGACGTAAAGTTCTAAAGTTCGACTGTTCTTCAAGATAGCCACAAGAACTGAATAATATATATTACCAATTGAAGAAGCAGCATAAGAAATCAAAAGAGCAGTCCAATAGTCATTTCCATGCAATAATTACCAATATTCCATTGCATAATCTATTTCGGTTTATGTATGTCAATTCGAGTATGATACTATATAAACCAAACCAAATGTGTTTCGTCAGGAAATAGGTTCTGATCTGCTTCAAATCAGCCATTTTATATAGAGGTTGTAGTTGGAGGTGGTCAGTCATTCTCAGTTGTATATATCGCGAGCTTGAAAAATGACCTTTCACCACTATACCTACCCCACCCATGTAACAGGGTCAGCCGTGTTATTCTAACACTGAAAGACACCTGTGTGACTTTTTGTTCAAATAGCAAAACCTAAGACGGACACTGTCCTTTACTTGGTCGAAACAGATAATGAAACACGCCAGTGTAATTTGTCATTGTGGTTCGAATCGTTTCGTTCTGTTCTACTGGTCTAATTAGCTGACCTTATAGATATTCGGGACCACCAGTCATTTCTTCTTAGTACAGTAAGCATACGTATGTGTCATAGAAGCCGCTTTGGAACGAACACGTACGTCAATATTGACAGACGTGTGGTCACTCTTGTTCTCAATTAAGCGCATGCGCAAAGTGGTTTGTCTGCGTTATTTTGAGATCGAGGCTCATGACGTCAGTGTGACCCCAGAAGGACACGCGTCTATCGTCACGCTGCCGTTGAGTAAATTCGCCTGTAGATTAGTTAACTGTGATAGCAGTGGGATTAAAATGTCTCCCGGGTCATTCTTTGTGTGCGGTGTCATCGCAAACATGGGGCTATTTGGTCTGGGGGGTCGTATTTCACTTACCCGCCCTGTGGAACTTGAAAGTGGAATGCAGTGGACAATGACTCGCGTGGGCCACTTGACGAGTAGAGATAGCCATTATCATAGAGGTTTCGACACCCTGTCCCTTTTCTTGTTGTAGAGAAAGATTCCTGTTTGAAGTCCTGTGCCCTCATGTGACTCTGTGATTATCCAGTTTTTGATGAAAATACACGTATTTCCTTATTATCTGCAGTCGAACTCGTTTATGTCGAACTTCGATGTGTTGATCTTACGGTTGTGTCGAAGTGACAGCTTGGTCCCTTCCTATTCCTTATTTAGTCATCCTTTTGTGGTTATGCCGAACATCGGATAACTCGAAGTATTTAGGTAGCTCCCTTCGACACAATGGTGTTTGCCTGTACACTGTGTATATGCCGAAACTGCTGTTTGTCCAAGGCCCACCACCCGCATCACAATCTGTTCACGTTTACGACCCCGGTTAATGCTGTTCACCTTAACTGATATCAGTTATTCTGTTCACATTGATATAATTCGATCTGTTCACATTGACTGATATCAGTCATTCTGTCCACTTTATGTAAGAGGCAACTATCAGGATTGGATGGTCAGGCACGCTGACTTGGTCGACACATGTCATCGAATCCCAATTGCGGAGATCGGTGCTCATGCTGTTTATCACTGGATTGTCTGGTCCAGACTCGATTATTTGCAGACCGGCATATAGCTGGAATAATGCTGAGTGCGGCGTTAAACAACAAACAAACAAACCAGTCAACATTTATTAAGGACCCAAAAATAATAATAATAAAATGTGAAATAATTACCCTTGATTCACGGTTATCAAAAACCTTTCTCAAGGTCATTTCCCTCCGCATCGTTAACAGTACATTTCTACATCATCCTCCAGCATTGCCATCAAAGCACATGTGCGCAAAGTAATCGATAGCACTCGCAAACAGATCAATAATGCAATCACCTGCTAAATCAGACACGGGTGAATTTGATGACTTTGCGGATTTTTTTTGTGAAGTGGGAGCGCGGGTGGATAAATTGTAGTCCGCTATCTTAACATGGCAGGCCCATCCCATTCATATTATTTCGACCAACCAAGTCATCTGACTGGGCGAAGCCTTTTCAGACCGAAAATAACTATATCGATCACTGGAGCAATCGCTGTCCATGTTGTGCGACATGATGTTGCCGTTGCTGAGGACGTGGTTGTAAATATACTTGTATTCTTGTTTACTTACATCACGGGGGCGGTGGGGTAGCCTAGTGGTTAAAGCGTCCGCTCATCACGCCAAAGACCCGGGTTCGATTCTCCACATGGGTACAGTGTGTGAAGCCCATTAATGGTGTTGAATATTGCTAAAAGCGGGGTAGAACCATACTCACTCACTCACATCATGATGACCATAGCAGTATCACTTGACAACGGGAGTGATATAGGTTGGGCTGACATTAATGCGGGTTGAAAATTTAGATCATGTTTAAAGAAAACGGGTTTTGCCCGAAGTCAGCACTTTTCAACATCAGCAATGTCGCTGCATATTTTTTTTAACAAGAGAGTCAGGCAAGACGGCGTTGTTTGTCCATGTTGGGATAAGATGTAAAACAGGTTTTCTGGGCTGCTTCAAGGCCTATAATGGATCACTGGGAAGAATGTCGATTATTCATACAAGACGATATCTGAAGCAGTGATTCTGAAATCAACAGCTCGGTTTGGGTTGTCATCGGGTAGTTTAAGCTGTAATCGGGTGCTAGAATGGGTGTTTTGGGTTGTAAGCGTGTGGTTTTAGCTGTAAGCGGGTGGGAGAGAGATGGTATGGGTTGCCAGCGGGTGGTTTTAGCTGTAAGCGGGTGGGAGAAGAGGTGGTTTGGGTTGTAACCGAGTGGTTTAAGCTGTAAGCGGGTGGAAAAATGGGGGGGTTTGGGTTTAGCTGTACGCGGGTGGGAGAATGGGTGGTTTAGGTTGTCAGCGGGTGGTGTTAGCTGTAAGCGGGTGAGAGAAGCGGTGGTTTGGGTTGTAAGCGGGTGGTTTTGGCTGTAATCGGGTGGGAGAAGAGGTGGTATGGGTTGTAACCGGGTGTTGTTGGCTGTAATCGGGTGGGAGAAGAGGTGGTATACCGAGTGGTTTTGGCTGTAATCGGTGATGGCGGGCTGTAAATGTTTCTGTACGTGTATATAACCAATGCCTAATATTCAAGGCTCACTGACACATACATCAGGCATATAAATGGCACAGTATTCAAAATACGAGCATATTGGTTGTGTTCATGATTGCACCGGAAGTTATCGTGTGTTCGGTTATCGATCACATCATCTGTTCTTTCTACCTCCTCTGAGAACTGGCATTGATTTCTTTTGACCCCGTTTTGGTATTGTTGGTTAAGACGGGAAAAAATTGATCAGGAAATTTTATGAGCGATGGATATTGGTGACTGTTATTTGAACACTGTTGCATGAGTTGGACTTGTCATAAAACACCGGAGAATTGATATTTTGTTTGTATAGGTTATGTAAGGAAAACTCGATCATATGGTGAATGAATATCAGGAATATCAATATCAAGGCGTAAGATATTCTTGACTGGATGGTGTGCTTGAGAGGCCTTACATATTCATAGTATTGACTGTGGTTATGAATTGTACCTCAGGGTTATTTCAAAAATATTGCACAAGCATTAAACTGCATTAAACAACCTATAAGGCCACGCTGTTTTATTACTTGGTTTACGGATCAGCCGACTGTAATCTTTGCTATAGTGGAAACAAATTCAATTTTGCCATTTTTAAATACCGTCGATCAATAAAATCCATATAAATATTTTAAAAATCTACTTTATTGAAATCGACTTTCTGTTACGAATTTAGCATCGGTGCAAACAAAATTTTAAATATTGAATCAAATAAAATCGCCGAATTAACGTTTTTTTAAACCCTAATATAGTAGGAAATGAGAACACCTGAATGGCTGATGACAAATTCCATTTTTTAAACAGCCTACTTGTGATGAAAGCCACATAAGGGGAAAAAAAATCTGATATAGCATTTCTTTTGTTTCACCACCTACCGATAGGAATATTGCTGTGAAAAATCTGTAAACCAAAAAAGTGTGGCCTAACACGGCGATAGATGTCACGAATACTTAAGTTTCTCGAGAAAGATCCGGATTGGTGGGTGGGAAAGTGAATGAATATTGCGGATTCGACCAGTTCATCAGTTAGATGGAATATAAGCGATGAAAAACAATTCAAAATGAAAAGAAGCGTTTGACCTCACAAAGTCTTCTGTATCTTTCCGCCCATATAATGAATATGTGTGTATAAGTCACTGCAAATAAGTGACAGCACCGAGTGTTCACGAAAAGGCGATCGTATCCGCCTGACCGGTATTATCAGTCACAAACACCTGCAACGGCAAGTAAATGTTAATTAAAAACACGGAGCATACAGTCGATTCAAAATTGGGAATTTGAGTCAAGCTGCCTTCATTAGTTTCCCACATGCTATATCATGTATAAGGGAAGTTCAAAACAAGTCAGGTTTAAGTCTTCCTCCTCTTGGTGAGCTACGGATTTGAACGCATGACCAGCTGGTCTTGGCGCAACAAAGGGACGCAACTCCACGAAAGTACTTTCCACTTGACCATCCATAACTTCATTCGTACGAATGTTTTCCAGTTTTGATACTTAAGATATTTCATCTCGACAAATATCTCATTCTAACGGGAGAGTCATCTACTGTTTTATCATTTATAACCCAAGGCTGCAACCGAAATGTTCCCGAGTGCGTGTTCCGTTGAAGGGACAGCTGATATATTACCTGCCTTTAGGGAAACAGTTTTACGAGATTCGACCTCATATGAACAGGCCGATGAATCCATTTATGTCCTAGAACTGAGGCTAAAATGAATAAACATATTTATTATTTGCTGTGTTACTTTACAAAGCATAAGATTTAAAAACATGTATATTGCATGCTGTTTTGTAAATAAAATTCTGATATTAAATTTCAACATGAACATAACCAATGACAATACGCCGACCCGTGATTATTTCACTCCACAGTTTACACGATCAATACTTTCAGTATTTTATCTTTGGTGTCATTGTGTCCAATATGTGATGGTCTTGTATAATATAATCGTGAGTGAGTGAGTGGGTTGGTTGGATCCGAAGGGTCCGAACCATGCATGCGCTCGAGTGAGTGAGCGAGGGAGTGAGTGAGTGAGTTTAGTTCCACGCCGCTCTTTAAGCAATATTCCAGCAATATCACGGCGGGGGACACCAGAAATGGGCTTCACACATTGTACCCATGTGGGGAATCGAACCCGGGCCTTCGGCGTGACGAGCGGACGCTTTAACCACTAGGCTACCCCACCACCCCTGATGACCTTGTGCATTAACATAATAACATAAAGTTAAAATAGTAGGATAAAAATTAACGTCACATCGGCGCATTATCAGCCAAACAGCAGCTATAGTTGTGATAACAGTGCTGGGTGTAATACACAGGATAATAGAGATGTTGTAAATCTTTTGCATCTTAACCGAGTTTCAAGGTTTTTAAAGACGTCTCGTGATTTTCTTTCAGGCCTGTATTTTTAAATATATTTTATGGCCTTTAAGAATTCACCAGCCGTGACAACTTCGAGCGATGTGAACTATATGAATTCGAATACGTCAATAAAATAAGCACTCCATGGCCCCACAGAAGCAGGTTGGCTGAGAAACATGGCAGTCACAGTACAGTTGCTGTGGTCATGATGTTGTCAATACCGACTGGAGCCCAACACGAGGACCTCATTAATACACGTTAATGGGCGACAATGGGCAGTGTTGGTGACACAGACATTAGTGACAACGGGACTGTTGTTGTCTCCTCGTTGTCACATCCTAAAATTATCACCGCTTCTCTGAACATGTTCGGACATAGTCGTAGGCCTCATTCTGTGATCACCGAGGGTAGCAGTCGTTGGCGCCAGCTTGGGCTCCTCCTACCTCACGTACAGACGAATTCAGGGGCCGTATTCATGAAGATTATTAATGTTTAAGAACTTTAAGTCAGGCAATTCTACGAAATACCAAATGTTATTTAGCGTAAATCAGATATTATTTCTAAAGTGAAACCAGTCAAATTTTGTGCTCCTAGATAATTCCTAAACATCGGGGACTTTAAGGTTAGCATAGCCTCAGGGAGTAAGTATTCTTAATAAAATCTGAGCATCGTTATTAATAAAGAAGCAAGGCGTGTTTGCGCAATGACAATCGACCTTTAAGATTGTGTTACAGCAGTATTGACGCTATGATTGACCTTTGCAAGTGGGTCAAGGTCAAGCAAATACAGATGAGATGAAATACTCCATGCAAAGAGTCAGTGAGTTTTGCCGGATATCTTTTTTCTTTTTTTTTAAATATTACAGTTATATCACGAGACTGGACACCAATGATTGAAACCATTTGGGTTATTATACTCCGGGTGAGACAATCTAACGTAATAACCACTGCATAGAGATATATCAGTTATAACAATTTTGCTGATTCATCAGTTTCGCGGAGCATTGTCACAGATGCATATAAATAGCGTGTTCTTGTGTAATGAATTGTGAAGGAAATTGTGCCAGGCCGTGTTTTATCAATCACACGAACACATCTCCCTCGTCTCACATCAATAACTGTACCAATTGCTTTGGCACAGCACATGTTGCTGCAACCTCATCTGGAGATGATACACCTGCTCCAGAGCAATGAAACTATTTTAAGAAATGACCACAACGCTTATCACACCTGCCTAACACAGCTTCATACTCGTGAAGATCCGGGTTAGAATTGATCTTCAGTAACCCATGATTGTCGTAAGAGGCGACTAACGGGATCAGGTGGTCAGGCTCGCTGACTTGGTTGACACATGTCATCCCATCCCAATTGCGTAGATCGATGCTCATGCTGTTGATCACTGAATTGTCTGGTCCAGACTCGATTATTTACAGACCGCCGCCATATAGCTGGAATATTGCTGTGTGTAGCGTAAAACTAAACTCACTCATTCACTCATACTCTTTCGTGTGAAAAGCGCAAACATTTACCTTTCTTTCACATAAACCTCAATGATCGAGTTTACATAGTAAACTGTCCCACCATCTCTCCTAATAACACTTAGAATTGACGCCATAAAATACCAATTCATAGAGTCCATGTTCATACAAGGTATCTTCATCAAAACGAAGCTGGACAATACAAGATGGCTACGTGTCCGTCCGTGCATGACACGCTGCAATGTATCAACATCTGAGCCGGTCCTTGGCCATAGGTCATCCGTCAGTTTTACCTGTCAATCATCCTTAACGCTTTGGTCAATGAATAATCACAATGGCTCAAGTCCTTTGGGATATCAATCCAATGTATTTATAGCAGTTCCGTGTTTCCGCCATGGGGATTTGTATTAACCCCCCGTGAGTCCATACCTGTAATTTAAGCATTTTCAGTTCTCTCATATCAGCGTATTTTTTGCGAGGACTGTTTGAAGGTTGTCCCATCTAGGTCATTATCAGTAAGCTGACAAACTGAGTGTTATCCGAAACCCGGATGAGTGAAATGAGGAACTAATGTTATCCTTTGAAACATGATCAATCTAAATCGAGTTTGGTTTTGACAGTAGCCTGTTTCTGTCGTACGAGGTGAAATTGGTGTGCGTGAGTGATTTAGGTTTAATGCCTCTTTGGATGGTATTTCTGTATAAAATTTTGAAGTAATGCAGGTTTTGATATTTTGGTTATACCAACGAGTACGTGATTTGTCACGAGGTACGATTATAGGATTCTGGTGCACTTAAGGGAGGCCACTCCGTCGATAACTGGGTCATCCGTTTTCCTGGATAACAATACCGTGAAAATACGGGAATGGTGCAACCAAATTCACTAAAATTGTGAATATGTCTAACATGCGTCAAAACGTCTAATGTACATATCATTTTTTTAAATTTTAGATTTGTTTTTAATTTTTACAACGTCGATTTAACAGAAAATTATTTCCTGGGTTTGAAACTGAGGTATTGTTCAAATGGGACTTTACGGCAGGTTCACACATCCAATTACTTGAAAATACAATGGCGGCCTTGTATCAACCCTGTTGAACCCTCTCTACTTGAATCCAATTCTTTAGATAATCACATTGAGTATAATTGTTGGTCAGGCGAAGTGTAGGCTATTCGACACCTCGAGTGTCCGAACAATGCATGCACTCGAACCAACACTCTTTTGTTATTGTTAATCCTCTCCTTAAGGACAAACATAACCCGCATGGTGGAACTGACCCAGGTCAGCTGTAAAGTGACCTTGACCTTCATTCCTATCGGTTTTACCGTTAGGGTCATTTTTGTAGAACCCCCGGTGTCTTCATTGGAAATATATTATAGTAACTGAACATAATTGTGTATTGTCTCGGTCACTCAGTCACTCAGTCACTCAATCAATCAATCACCATATAGCTGGAATATTGCTGAGTGTAGCGTAAAACTAAAGTCACTCACTCACTCACTCAAACTATCCATCAATCCATCAATCCATCAATCAACCAATCAACCAATCAATCAATTCAGTATTGTCTGAACTGAAAAGAACTTTATTCACTCAGGCTGCAAACTGCAGCATAAGAGGTACATAAATGTATAATATTTACTTTTATACAACATAAAAAGTATATACAAACGGCATGATAGGTGCAATGTACATCGAGCTAGTTACATATTAAGTTATTGAAATTATTTCTTAAATAAAGCCATAATTATTTTACAAAAAATTAAAAGTTTTCTTAAAGTTCCTAGCTTATTGGTGTTAAATGGGATATTTACATGATAGATATACATGGATCAGCTCGCTGAGGATGTATTTTGCGTTTGAATGTGAGAACTTTAGGCCACAGAGCCGATCAAAGCTACGAGAGCCCAATGGGCAAACGTGAGTTTGCGATTGCTTGGTCACCGACCCTCAGACAGGAGTGGCTCGGGGCTGGACACCGAAGCCGACATTTGCGTTCAAGATGTCGATGTTCAATGTGTCCTGCAATTCACATTAAGTAACGCAGCTGGCTGCGCTCATCAGCTTCACTTTAGTTTGATGATAAAATTCGGTTTCCACAGATAACAGATATGCGATCAACACATGGGCTGGGCCGATTTCAAGTTACAACCATATAAACAATGCATCACCATATAGTTGAATGGTTCATTAACGCATAAAACATAAAGCACCAGCTTATAAAGGGTTAATGTGTCCTAGCAACAACAGGCTGACCACTCGATGGACAGAATGCATAGCGTGTCCACCATGCCCCCCTTGTCCTTGATTGCAATCATGCGAAGCTACACCTTGCAGGTATACACACCTGTTCAGGTGATATTAAATATTGACGTGGACGCTACCTGAACCCTGGCCACAGACTTTGCTAGGGTCACTCATGCAGAGCTGGAAACCAGGTCATTGGACTTTAAAGTGCAACGTGAACTATATCGACTCTGTGTGCTGGTTGAAGTATTGGGTTGATCTGTGGACGGTTTGTTTTGCTGGTATGCAGATATCATTGTATAGTTCTCTAGGGGCTTGAATTGTCCGAAACGTTTTGAAAAAGTTTAGCTTGGTGCTTGATACAGAGGTTGGCATCCCGTCGTAGGATAACGGGATGGTTCAATGTGGAGAGTGTTTGCTTCTGAAACAGATCATCATGTTCTATTCCTGAATAATAAACAATAAAGATGGCCCACCCACAAACCCAATAAAGCAACGCCACGCCACGCCACGCCACGCCACGCCACGCCACGCCGAAATACACTCAAACCGGAAGCTTGACACTTTTACCGAGACACTTACTTAGCTACCCAACGAACAACCCACCCTGATACCAAACCACCCAGCTACCAAACCACCCAGCTACCTACCTGGTTACCCAACAAGTAACCCACCCGGGTACCTACCCATCTACCCAACGAGCAACAAACCCTCAATCCAAACTGATAAATATTATTTGGTAAAATACGTTCACCTGTTAAATCTGTAAAGTCCATCACAAACACATTTCATTACTCAGATGTAGGGCCCAGCTACAAAATAACATCGCCCCTGTTGAAGATATGCTATATCATGTAGGGTAAACTATTAAACATCCATACACTATTATTTTCAATTACCTACCGCATGCTTAACATACATTTCAAGGTCCGACTGACTGACGGGTCTAGCGTGAAATCTTCTTGAAGTGTAGTGTGTCTAACAGACTTGTTTACATATTCAGCAACCCGAAAAATGAATTTCCACTTCAGCTGAGATTGACAGATCGCAAATAAAAGAATTACCATAATTTCCAGAAGTATTTGTAACAACATGGGCGGTAGGTGAACGTTATCAAGGATTAAGGTCGGAAACCGCTGAGAGAGGAATTTTCCATCTGATGTAACTCGATGCTTGCTTGAAAGAATTCTTCATGTCATGTTTATTGTTTGTATGTTTGATGTTTGTCAAATAAATGAGTAAACAAGTGGTACTATCACATTCAACGTTTAAGGTTTAGTTACCTACACAACACGATAATTGTATCTCTACATGGAATTAGTTCTAAGCGATTTGTTAGCGAATGTAAGTGAAAGTTTAAAGGTTTAAATCAGCATGGTAGTTCTTCTGACCCGGCGTTGTCCTTCTGACCTCTCTGTGTTCAGTATTATGATTATTATTAATCTTATAATGCTCCTTTTAACACTGTGTGGTTAATGAACACTGCGTATTGTACAACAGAACGGTTGGTCGACACGATGGTAGGCACACATGTTTGCTCAACGCCTGTAACCAATGTCAAGGACGGATCCAATAACGTTAATGTTTTTGTTGTTAGTTTTGTTTTGTTTGTTTGGGTTTTGGTAGGAATGGTGCGTTGGGTCAGTCTTCAGCTTATAGGGATGTAATCTCTTGTAATTTACACCTGTCTGTGTATTTTAAGTATAAAAAAAATCGGATTTCTATTCTGTATGGCCTTAAGACCAATTTATGATAAAAGCAACTTTGGCGATACATCAAATCCTTCTTAATCGGATCAACGTCATGGCTTAGCACCTTATCAGGATTATCTAAAAAGAGTTAAGGATAAAGATATATCATTCGTTTCTCAACGTCAATGTTTAAACTCAAATAAACATCATCTCTCTTTACAAAATAGCTGCACTGCAGGTAACTGAGTAGACTAACAACTAGTCTCTGAAATGAACATATTTTACTGAAAAAAGTTCATAGTAAAAGAAAATATATATAATGAAAAGGAGCCCTGAGACTTTCTTCATTTTCAGAAGCTGAGGAAATCTAGACTTGCCACATTTTCTAGACTTGTGTGGGCTTTCTTGGATATATTTGCTTCAGGGTCTGTACGAGAGACTAGTAACTGAGGTGTAGACTGCTGTCGACTTATTCTACCCTCTCTCGTCTTATAGCGAGGTGTCTAGTGAAATTGAAATGAACATGGTCTCATTTGTTGTAAAAATTGCCGAATTTGCATCTTTTAAAGGGAAGGTTCATTAAGTTTGTCACTACCTGTAACATAACGAGTATAGCGAGTTGTAGCGCATTCTTGCTTGGCGTCGCTTCAAGCGCATATCTTGTCAATCTAACCTGACACCTTGGCGTTAGCTCAAGTGAAAGAGAATGACTCATACAGTGGATGTGAATACCTGAATTATATAGAAACATTAAAAATATACGTTCTCACGATTCTGAGCACGCTAAATTCGTGTATGTGGGTCATCCGTGTTGGTGTTATTGACAATGGAGATTCGACAGAAATCGTCACTTCCTCACAATATAACGGTATATTGTCAACCCACTGTTAATGTATGTCATTGTATATATGTGTGAGGATTGATATGATGAACTTTGTCTGCGATATGTTTAATTCGAATATTAACATCGACTTTATTGTTTTTTGTTGCAGATTATTTAAGAAGAGTGCATTACCATCAAATGAATCATTACATATCGATTTGTTCTAAGAATATGTATGCGCAATATAGTTCAAATATCTGTTGAACGAATGTCTCTTAAAATCAATATGGAAATCTATCCAAGAATATTATAGGAGGCAGACTGGTAGTGATGCATACCCGCTTCAAAGTGAATGAATTGCAAATATATTTGCACAACAAACATATCATCCTTCGGACCAATTCTACAAATATTTTCATATTATTTGGAATGCATTATAACCGTATCTCCCTGCAAGTTCAATAAACCGCAAGGGCGTAGCTGGTCCTGTATCGTTAAGCCAGTTTACAATACCGCCTGAGGTTACACAGGTCAGTGACTCCGATGCCATCAATGGACGGTGTAAACAGGCCAGGTGTAGGAATACAGGAAAAACACGCCTTGGAGGTGATAGGTCAGCACGAGCTCCGAACTGGGACAGTAATGCATCACCCTGTGATAATAACATATTCCTAGAGAAGTGTGTTTAGGATAAAAAAAACCCGTATGTATACGACAAACAAAAAGTATGGGAACACCATGTCGTTTTAAGTGCCCATTAAGCACACTAAAACTTGCATTTACCTTAGAGTATAAATGAACTCACCACGTTTAAGATTATATATGACTATCAAATTTTAGAGTGTTCCCATACTTTTTGATTGTAGTATATTAACAATGCGTTAACGTATATATATTGAGTCTCCTAACCTGAGGAAAATCCCCATCCACACCAACACCCACCTACACCCACACTCTGGTGAAGTGTACAAATATTTTTGATAATACACGTATTATATTAACTAAAATACATTGGAACCAATACGAAAAATGCATTAACGTATATACAGTGTAAAATATGCAGTAGATATATGTTGCTTTGAGAGATTTTGTTTCCTGTCCGTTAAATATACTCAAATAAATACCTGAATGTTTGTTGCAACATCCTTGCAGTTAAACACGTTTGGACAAGTAGACCGGTTGTAAATTTGTGTTCGTAAGTGACTAATAACAATGCTTTCGTATAAGGATTGAAGGTGGTTTCCTTACAAAAGGGTTTAACCTTTTTGAACTGAAAATCCCAGTAATGACCCTGTTCATTTGTACTTGTCAGAAAACACAACACACACGTGCAGCTTCTAAACATCACCGTCGTTGCTGAAACAGATGGGCGTGTCCACTAATGGTTGGGCGTGGTCGGAACCACCATCACTAATGATGAAGCGGGGAGGCGTGGCCAGTTGATGAGCGTGGTCAAACTGGTCATTTGGTACAGAAGTATATCATTCTAATGTGCGTTCATGTGTCTCTGAATCAATAAGGCCTAACATGACCAAGGGACAAGCAGAGAAACTGGACAGTGTCCACGCATGGATTGAAAATAAGGTTAACAATGCCTCTAAGATCCAGGACAAACAAATCTATCGTTCTATCACGAACAGTTGGCCTGCTTCCTGGAATATATAGAGTAAATAATCAATGTTTAATGGGGTACTTAAGAGTAATTGATTGGGGAATACCTTGACCGAGCCTATTGTTACGATTTTGAGAATCTACTTCAGGTTTGAATTCTATTTACTATACTACAGGGTGAGTCGGCTATGCTCCATCGCATTCTGATTGCATGATAAAGTTGCACATGCTCCTGGCTTACGTCTATGTGTAATTTTATACTCATAATTATTGTGTTCAAGGGTTACCGTGTTTTAATTGTTGGATATTTGAAATTAATAGATTGAAAGGGTGTTTTCCGTTTTAGCTGTAACGGTTTAGACTTTGTGGTGTTGTAATAACGAAATAACATCTCACGAAAGTTTAATCATAAAATTGTTTTGATTTTTGTATGTTTGTTTGTTGTTTAACGCCGCACTCAGCACTATTCCAGCTGTATGGCGGCGGTCTGTAAATAATGGAATCTGGACCAAACTATCCAGTGATCAACATCATGAGCGTCGATCTACGCCGTTGGGATACGATGACACGTGTCAAGCAGCCTGAATACCCGATCCCGTTAGTCGACTCTTATGACAAGCATGGGTTGCTGAGTCCACAAAGAGATCTAAGCCTACTGTTACTATGCATTCTTTACGACAGTAGTAGGACTGAGATTGGGCTTTCAAAAGGGGAACCTGGACATTTGACCTTTTTTGTTTGACCTGTCATAAGTATGGTGTCCTTTACCAACCCGAAATCCCGTATTCCATTGACCGCGTTCCTCAATATTAGCTTACCTATATCGACCCTGCTGGAGAGTTTGAAGAAAAATGTACTTGTACTTCAGCACCTGATTATACAGAGGATGAGAGGAGGAGAACTCCATACACCGCCTTTATTGCCTTCCCTACTTCAGGAATAAGTATACATACATTTCTAGGCAAACATGCTTTAGCACCAACAAACTCGCAGTACATACACAGTGGGGGGTACTAGCATGGTGGTTACTATTTATAGATTGGGTACCTGTGGTTTAAATAATCTCATGGAGTGAGTGCGTTTGGTGACGGACCACTTTCATCAGCATTTCAGCCAAGTGAGTTTAGCTTTACGCCGCTTTTAGCAATAGTCCATTGGCTTCACACACTGTACCCATGTGGAGAATCGAACCCGGGTCTTTGGCGTGATGGGCGGACGCTTTAACCACTAGGCTACCCCACCGCCCCCGTGATGTAAGTAAACAAGAATACAAGTATATATACAACCACGTCCTCAACAACGGCAACATCATGTCGCACAACATGGACAGCGATTGTTCCAGTGATCGATATAGTTATTTTCGGTCTGAAAAGGCTTTGCCCAGTCAGATGACTTGGTTGGTCGAAATAATATGAATGGGATGGGCCTGCCACGTTAAGATAGCGGACTACAATTTATCCACCTGCGCTGCAGCGTCCCAAAAAATATCCGCAAAGTCATCAAATTCACCCGTGTCTGATTTAGCAGGTGATTGCATTATTGATCTGTTTGCGAGTGCTATCGATTACTTTGCGCACTGTGCTTTGATGGCAATGCTGGAGGAGGATGTAGAAATGTACTGTTAACGATGCGGAGGGAAATGACCTTGAGAAAGGTTTTTGATAATCGTGAATCAAGAGTCATTATTTCACATTTTATTATTATTTTTGGGTCCTAGAACCCGGGTCTTCGGCGTTCAGACATCGTCCTTGAAGGTCAAGGTCACGTTATTGTTGACCCTAGGTCAATTGTACAACTGTCGAGACCCGTGAAGGCCCGGGTTAGAACTGATCTTCAGTAACCCTTGCTTGTCGTAAGAGCCGACTAACGGGATCGGGTGGTCAGGCTCGCTGACTTGGTTCACACATGCCATCGCATCGCAATTGCGTAGATCGATGCTCATGCTGTTGATCACTGGATTGTCTGGGCCAGACACGATTATTTATAGACCGCCGCCATATAGCTGGAATATTGCTGAGTGTGGCGTAATACTAAACTCACTCACTCACTCATTCACTCACTACTGTCGAGGATATATTCTTCTCTCAGGTTTAGGTTTTCTGAAGATTTAATATTAAATCAAGTGCCCTTTTGGAAGGGGCAGTGTTTGTATAACTAACGCCTATTCGGCACTGGTAATTTCCTGTCGATATTTAGTTCGCACTGTAATGGCATATGGTTGAGTGAATAAGTGGGACCAAACCCACCTCAAAGAGTACAGCAGGTATTTCACACACACACACACACACACACACACACACAGCAGGTATTTCACACACACACACACACACACACACACACATGAGAATAGTTCAAAGTTCAAATTGGAGGCCAAGAACCCGGATGCAGTGCAGGCAAACAAAGGATTATAATGATGCGAATCCGTGATTCGAACAATGTACTGCCTCACGAACAAGCGTGGTGGGAGTGCCATGCACCTTTCTATACTACATGGATCAATCAACAAAATTGAAAATGCGTCGCAGCTAAATGATATTTTGCATACGACCCTCTCATCCATCAAATTAACATATGCATGTATATTTGCAGCCAGATTGACACTTCGCGGTGATGGTTTAGCATTTAGCTGCGCCCAAACTGCATATCACGTGACCGGACTTCACCGACAGAAGAAGTGGAATCAAAAAGCATGTTTGGTGGCAGTATACGCTGCTATTGTCACCGATTGATAAGTGGCTGTATGAACAATGTGAAATGTCATGATATTTTCAGTGGCGGATGCACACTCCTTGGAGGATCGGAGTCTAAATTGCGGGTTGTTAACTTCAAGGGGACAGAGGTTCAGTAATCATTGTGGCTGCCTGTGTGTGCGTGGGTGTGTGTATGCATGTGAGTGTGTGCGCCTGTCTGTGTGTGATTTAATGTGTGTGTGTCCACCAGTGGACACATGTGTGCCGGTGTGTGTGTGTGCGTGCGTGCGTGCGCGCACGTGTGTGTGTTTGGTGGGTGTGTTTTGAGTATTTGGATTGAAGTGTATGCGCGTGCGTGTAAGCATTTGGGGATGGTGTGTAGATGTTTTGGTGCGTGTGTGCCTGTGTGTGTTTCTTGGTGTCTGTGTACACGCGCGCGTGTATGTGTGTAGGTCTATTTTGTCTTGTGCGAAACATAAAGCAAGTAATCAAACCGATCTAACGCCCATTTCAGTCTCCTAACCGTATTTTATACTTAGTTAACCCATTATAGGTACCCATGGCAACACCATAACCACATTTACACATGTCCGCATGTAATCAGGACATGATCGATTGGAAGACTGTGTCAAATTGGGTGTCATCGGCTAAACGGAACTTCTCCCAAATTGTTATTTTCAGGTCAATAAGTAACAGACTAAGTGTACTATCCGCCATGTGCTACTACACACATCGTGGGGCGGTGGGGTAGCCTAGTGGTTAAAGCGTCCGCTCGTAACGCTGAAGACCCGGGTTCGATTCCCCAAATGGGTACAATGTGTGAAGCCCGTTTCTGGTGTCCCCCGCCGTGATATTGTTGGAATATTGCTAAAAGCGGTGTAAAGCTAAACTCACTCACTCACTACTAAACTCATCAACGTACGCTAGCGAGCGTTGTCGCCGTTTATAGCAACATTTCATTAATATCACGGCGAAGGACACCAGAAATAGACTTCACACATTGTACTTATGTGCGGACTCGAACCCGGGTCTTCGGCGTGACGAGCGAACTCTTAAGCTACTCGTCTACACAACCACTCCTCAACGTACACAAACAAAACATGAAAAAAACCACATCAGAAAAACTATCTCTCCCCACGCAGCATTTAAGGATACATCCTCGTTGGTGATCGGTTTGAAACCTTCTTTAGAGTGCAACCAAACTTCAAATAATTTTTAATCCGAAAAAAAACACACAAAACAGTTTAACGTGTTGAAGTATGACCTCATGCGCTACATGACCGTGAAAATAATACTTGTATACTCAATTACTCTGAATTGTAGATATCTCTGCGTGGGTGCACTCTACAATGTTAAGGTCTGTTACGTGAGAAGAAAATGTTGGGACACCTTGAATTGGTCTAGACATGTTGTCTATTAAAGTATATATTTAGCGATATTACGTGGGCAGTACGTACCTTTACGTTGTATTAAATAATCGTAATTGTCATGCGCCATGTACTATATGATAAACAAATCTGGTCCAGATCCACAAAGCATTCGTAACGTTACGACCTGTCGTAACTCTACAGTTTAACACAGACTTACGAATGTTGTAGCGCTACGGACGGTTTGTGGATCGGGACCCTGCTATTCAATAATTATAATTGTCATGCGCCATGCGCTATATCATAAATAAATCTGGGTCCTGCGTCCCGATCCACAAAGCGTTCGTAACGTTACGACCTGTCGTAACTCTATAGTTTATCATAGCGCTACGAACGTTTTGTGGATCGGGCCCCAGATCCACAAAGCATTCGTAACGCTACGACCTGTCGTAACTCTACAGCTTAACACAGACTTACGAATGTCGTAGCGCTACGAACACTATGTGAAGTCTTCTTGTCAGGCTTTCCTCGGCTGGTACATACACCTAAAAACCTTATTTTACACGACATCTCGCAAAACAGGTTTTAAGTGATGAATCTGCAGTTTTTCAAGTTTGCTTGTTAACATGTAATTTGCTTTGAATAGAGGGCTCGCCATGCACATAGATGTCTCAATAGATAGAGGTTCTCTGCTGACGGCGTGCTCTCAATTGACAGAATACAATGCGTAAGAATGTAAATTGTATATTTGAAAGTACATGTTACCTATTATTAATGAACAGTCTTCATATCATATATTTATCTTATAAAGAGTGAGGGTTAAACAGTTCGGTGAGTCATGGTTTAGCTTGAAACATTCATCTTTATGCCCGATCGGTGTTTCTAGATTGCAGAGCATCAGATAGGAAAAGTACCTGTATATTTACTCGTGATTATAAAAACTTATTATTTTTTGTCATGATAACCAGATACTTTCACTGGTACAACGTGTGCCTGAATCCTGCTCGATGAATTGCAGGGTGCCGTGACATAGCTTGTGTTATGCTGACTGTGACTTTGAACACATTCGCTCTCTCACACATATAATGTTTCATTGCAAACCAAAGCCACATACCCCTTCTATATTCATGAAAAAGCTATGCAAAATCAAATGATTCTGACTTTGTCATGAGTCACATGTGTTTTGAATGCAAGTCAGTTTTTCATCTGATCGGAAGATGAAAATGATGCAAGTCAAAATAGGGGATTGCATAGGGCATCATTTGTTATACTGGTCCATCAAATTTGGAACAATGTTACACGTGTCTAACGGTAAAAGGTCTTGAAAGCTTTACAGTTGAATACTGTATCCTTGGCTGTAGGCTTCTCTGTCGTGAAAGGGTGGTGGAGTAGCCTAGTGGTTAAAACGTTCGCTAGTCATGCCGAAGACCCGGGTTCGATTCCCCACATGGGTACAACGTGTGAAGCCCATTTCTGGTGTCCCCCCGCCGTGATATTGCTGGAATATTGCTAAAAGCGGCGTAAAACCCAACCCACTCACTTACTCTTTTGAGCGTGTACAAAGAGTATGTTTGATAGTATCTGTAAAGTTGTGAAGTGTTGCCATCAAAGGCAGGAAAACTTCTCCAGGAAGGAAAAAAAAATACTTTTAGAAAGTTGAAATCATCCCTCTTGTCACGCTGTCTTGTGGATGTTGTTTTTGAAGCTCTGAACTTTATGTATATTCTGAAAACAGTACAAGGATAATCATTACCTGATCTACTGTTGTAGAGTATAGATGTATCTGGTTAGGAAATATACATCTATTTGAGGGACGATTCCCAATCAACAAGAACCTCAAATTTTGGTCCTATGGTTCATGAGGAGTTTAAACAGAAGAAGGTTTCGTGGTACAGTTTGTAGATGTGTGTGTTAGGTGACACGTTTTGTTTTTGTTTTCTACGAAATGATTGGGGTACAGTTGAATGATGTAAGGTTGAAAAGTAACATGTCCATAGATGGAATCAAGACTATCTTAGTGATATTTTGTGCTATATATCATTCAGTAAATAATGTCAGCATACCTTTACACATGCAACTGATCAAGACAATGATGTTACTGGTTATGAAACCTTAACTTAAATATTTCTCCGACGTAATAGTTATTGTACATAATAAAATTTAACATCGTAAATAAAATGTTCCACTTGAAGACTCAAAGAGATGAGTTAAACAGTCAGCTAGCAATCTCACGACAACGATCTTTCATCTCCTCGACACAACTCTCGTTAGGGCGCTAAGCCAGCATCAAGGAGAGGCTGAGACAGGGTGATGCATCCGACCCCTGCTTATTGAAAGCAACGATGTTGAGAACGTCGTTGCGGAGTCGTCGTTGAGCTTTAGACAACTCGATGATAAAATGTGGTATCTACACACATGTTAGTTACTATTGAACTTTAGAACCAATTAAGTTATTTGTTATCCGCTTGTGTTAGTGTAGACATCCGTGTCCTAGGTAGCGTTTCATGTCCTGTGCAGTATTTTATGTCCTCTATATTGTTTTATGTCCCATGCGGTTTCATGTCCTCTGTAAAGCTTCACGTTGTATGGTGTTGTATGTTGTATTTCATATCCTATTCACCAGTGAAGATCTCATGCAACCCATGCTTGTCGTAAGAGGCGACTAATTGGATCGGGTGGTCAAGCTCGCTGACTTGGTTGACACGTGTCATCGTATCCCAGTAGCGTAGATGGATGCTAATGCTGTTGATCACTGGATTGTCTGGTCCAGACTCGATTAGTTACAGACCATCGCCATATGGCTGGAATATTGCTGAGTGGGGCGTAAAACTCACTTACTCATAACCTACGCAGTGATTCAAATCCAAAATGTGTTTCATGTAGTATTGTTTCTATCATATCCTACGTGGTGTTTCATGCCCAACGTAATGTTTCATGCCCTGTATATCGTTTCATGTCCTATGAAATCCTTCGTATTCTATGTAGTGTTTTGTGCCATCTGCAGATTAGTGTCCACTATGGCACCTGTGTAGTTTTCATGTCATATGTAATGTTTCATATTACACTTAGTCTTGTAGTTTTCATGTCATATGTAATGTTTCATATTACACTTAGTCTTGTAGTTTTCATGTCATATGTAATGTTTCATATTACACTTAGTCTTGTAGTCTTCATGTCATATGTAATGTTTCATATTACACTTAGTCTTGTAGTCTTCATGTCATATGTAATGTTTCATATTACACTTAGTCTTGTAGTTTTCATGTCATATGTAATGTTTCATATTACACTTAGTCTTGTAGTCTTCATGTCATATGTAATGTTTCATATTACACTTAGTCTTGTAGTTTTCATGTCATATGTAATGTTTCATATTACACTTAGTCTTGTAGTTTTCATGTCATATGTAATGTTTCATATTACACTTAGTCTTGTAGTCTTCATGTCATATGTAATGTTTCATATTACACTTAGTCTTGTAGTCTTCATGTCATATGTAATGTTTCATATTACACTTAGTCTTGTAGTTTGTCATGTCATATGTAATGTTTCATATTACACTTAGTCTTGTAGTCTTCATGTCATATGTAATGTTTCATATTACACTTAGTCTTGTAGTCTTCATGTCATATGTAATGTTTCATATTACACTTAGTCTTGTAGTCTTCATGTCATATGTAATGTTTCATATTACACTTAGTCTTGTAGTCTTCATGTCATATGTAATGTTTCATATTACACTTAGTCTTGTAGTCTTCATGTCATATGTAATGTTTCATATTACACTTAGTCTTGTAGTCTTCATGTCATATGTAATGTTTCATATTACACTTAGTCTCATGTAGTTTTCATGTCATGTCATGTAATGTTTCATATTACACTTAGTCTTGTAGTCTTCATGTCATATGTAATGTTTCATATTACACTTAGTCTTGTAGTTTTCATGTCATATGTAATGTTTCATATTACACTTAGTCTTGTAGTCTTCATGTCATATGTAATGTTTCATATTACACTTAGTCTTGTAGTCTTCATGTCATATGTAATGTTTCATATTACACTTAGTCTTGTAGTTTTCATGTCATATGTAATGTTTCATATTACACTTAGTCTTGTAGTCTTCATGTCATATGTAATGTTTCATATTACACTTAGTCTTGTAGTTTTCATGTCATATGTAATGTTTCATATTACACTTAGTCTTGTAGTTTTCATGTCATATGTAATGTTTCATATTACACTTAGTCTTGTAGTCTTCATGTCATATGTAATGTTTCATATTACACTTAGTCTTGTAGTCTTCATGTCATATGTAATGTTTCATATTACACTTACCATGTCTTCATGTAATGTATGTTCATATTACACTTAGTCTTGTAGTCTTCATGTCATATGTAATGTTTCATATTACACTTAGTCTTGTAGTCTTCATGTCATATGTAATGTTTCATATTACACTTAGTCTTGTAGTCTTCATGTCATATGTAATGTTTCATATTACACTTAGTCTTGTAGTCTTCATGTCATATGTAATGTTTCATATTACACTTAGTCTTGTAGTCTTCATGTCATATGTAATGTTTCATATTACACTTAGTCTTGTAGTCTTCATGTCATATGTAATGTTTCATATTACACTTAGTCTTGTAGTCTTCATGTCATATGTAATGTTTCATATTACACTTAGTCTTGTAGTTTTCATGTCATATGTAATGTTTCATATTACACTTAGTCTTGTAGTCTTCATGTCATATGTAATGTTTCATATTACACTTAGTCTTGTAGTCTTCATGTCATATGTAATGTTTCATATTACACTTAGTCTTGTAGTCTTCATGTCATATGTAATGTTTCATATTACACTTAGTCTTGTAGTTTTCATGTCATATGTAATGTTTCATATTACACTTAGTCTTGTAGTTTTCATGTCATATGTAATGTTTCATATTACACTTAGTCTTGTAGTCTTCATGTCATATGTAATGTTTCATATTACACTTAGTCTTGTAGTTTTCATGTCATATGTAATGTTTCATATTACACTTAGTCTTGTAGTTTTCATGTCATATGTAATGTTTCATATTACACTTAGTCTTAGTTTTCAGTCATATTCATGTCATATGTAATGTCTTCATGTCATATGTCATCATATTACACTTAGTCTTGTAGTTTTCATGTCATATGTAATGTTTCATATTACACTTAGTCTTGTAGTTTTCATGTCATATGTAATGTTTCATATTACACTTAGTCTTGTAGTTTTCATGTCATATGTAATGTTTCATATTACACTTAGTCTTGCATTACCGATATACAGGGTCATGCCCTGTAACGTGTTTCATGTGTTAATGTGTGTTGTACTTTCTTCATGTTTCCATATTTAATGTCGAATATTACACTTTCTCCCATCATTTTCAGTGTTCTGTAACGTGTTGCTTCATTTTCTATGTGAAGTTTCCAGTTCAATGTAATGTTTCATTTTCTATGTGAAGTTTCCAGTTCAATGTAATGTTTCATGCTTTTTTCTATGTGAAGTTTCCAGTTCAATGTAATGTTTCATTTTCTATGTGAAGTTTCCAGTTCAATGTAATGTTTCATTTTCTATGTGAAGTTTCCAGTTCAATGTAATGTTTCATTTTCTATGTGAAGTTTCCAGTTCAATGTAATGTTTCATTTTCTATGTGAAGTTTCCAGTTCAATGTAATGTTTCATTTTCTATGTGAAGTTTCCAGTTCAATGTAATGTTTCATTTCTATGTGATGTTTCCAGTTCAATGTAATGTTTCATTTTCTATGTGAAGTTTCCAGTTCAATGTAATGTTTCATTTTCTATGTGAAGTTTCCAGTTCAATGTAATGTTTCCTTTTTTTATGCGAAGTTTCCAGTTCAGTGTAATGTTTCAATTTCTATGTGAAGTTTCCAGTTCAGTGTAATGTTTCATTTTCTATGCGAAGTTTCCAGTTCAATGTAATGTTTCAATTTCTATGTGAAGTTTCCAGTTCAATGTAATGTTTCATTTGCGATGCAATGTTTCATGTCCTCATGTGTTTCATTTACTATATAGTGTTTCATGTGCTAATGTGTGTTTCATTTGCTATGTAATGTTTCATGTCCTATGTAGTGTTTCATTTACTATATAGTGTTTCATGTGCTAATGTGTGTTTCATTTGCTATGTCATGTTTCATGTCCTATGTAGTGTTGCATTTTCTTTGAGATGTTCCATGTCCTCACGTGTTTCATTTGCTATGCAATGTTTCATGTCCTCATGTGTTTCATTTGCTATGCAATGTTTCATGTCCTCATGTGTTTCGTTTGCTATGCAATGTTTCATGTCCTCACGTGTTTCATTTGCTATGCAATGTTTCATGTCCTCACGTGTTTCATTTGCTATGTAATGTTTCATGTCCTCGTGTGTTTTATTTGCTATGTAATGTTTCATGTCCTATGTAGTGTTTCATTTACTATATAGTGTTTCATGTGCTAATGTGTGTTTCATTTGCTATGTAATGTTTCATGTCCTATGTAGTGTTGCATTTTCTTTGAGATGTTCCATGTCCTCACGTGTTTCATTTGCTATTCCATGTTTCATGTCCGCATGTGTTTCATTTGCTATGCAATGTTTCATGTCCTCATGTGTTTCGTTTGCTATGCAATGTTTCATGTCCTCACGTGTTTCATTTGCTATGCAATGTTTCATGTCCTCACGTGTTTCATTTGCTATGCAATGTTCATGTCCTCACGTGTTTCATTTGCTATGCAATGTTTCATGTCCTCACGTGTTTCATTTGCTATGTAATGTTTCATGTCCTCGTGTGTTTCATTTGCTATGTAATGTTTCATGTCCTATGTAGTGTTTCATTTACCATGTTGTACATGCATTTTACATTCTTTGTACTGTTGCATGTCTTAAGTTCGACTTACACACTATCATTTATTTCGTGTCTATGGTGTCTTTGCTCCAATAAATCTACTGTTGAGTGTCACGCCCCAATACAGTGTTTACTGAGCTGGGTGGCTAAGATTAGATCCGGGAACGTTATAACTGATAAACATAATCATCTGTACACTGAGTGCACAATTGTATGTGGGTGTATCTTTAAAAAGACTGGTGCTGTTTTCCACGTACAACACAAAACACTCATAACGCTTGCTGTGTAATGTTGTGATGTTCCCACGCTGACAAACAGAATCGCGATCATAATAACACAACCCGACCTTCGTTTATAAGGTTTTTAATGATTTAATTCGATAAAGACTTGTCCTATTTATGAAGGAAGATCACTTAAAGCTGCACACCAAACTTGGGGCACTTTAGGTATTTATATAGGATAAATATAGGACGTCAGTGCTAAAGAGTACCCCGTCTTGACGATCCTCAGAAACATATTCCGTTTGGTGTAATGGGAAAAATACCTGTGTAAATTACATTGATGGATCACTGAATATCAGTGAGGACACCAGGTGTTAGCGTCTGTGTTGATTACTCTAACCCGAAGTGGTAAACTGAGAGTGAGTGAGTATAGTTTTATGCCGCTTTTAGAAATATTACAGTAATATCACGGCGGGGCCCACCAGATATTGGCATCACACATTGTACCCATGTGGGGATTCGAATCCGGGTCTTCGGCGTGACAAGTGGACGCTGTAACCACCGGGCTACCCTACCGCCCCAGTAAACTGAAACCACACTGTTATATTTCGTATTTTCTACTGCAGAGACGGGATATTTTCGAAACTTGTTTTTTTTTAATTCGCCTTCTCCATGAAAACTGAATAATCAAAATGAAAAGCTGGTTCTTTATTCAGCCAATCGGTAATAAGAAAAATGTTGATTTATTTTGCTATCGTTTTCCATATAATAACTGACCATAGGCGGAACCAGCTGGAATGAGGAGAGTGGGGTGAGGAATGTTTCATGTGGAAAGTAGTGTTTACCTACTTCTGTTCTTCACATTCTTTCATGCCTTAAGTTGGACATACAGGGTGCGCACTCGCCCCCCTACCCTTCCCCTTCTGTCCTAGAAGCATATTAAATGACCACACACCACTGTGCACACCCCTCCCCCTTTCTCAAAAAGCTGTATCTGCCCCTGTGATTCCCCATATCGCGAGGGGTGGTGGTTACAGCGTTCGCTCATCACGCCGAAGACCCAAGTTCAATTCTCGTAATGGGTACAATGTGTGAAGCCCATTTCTTATGTCACCCGCTATGATATTGCCGGAATATTGCTAAAGGAGGTGTAAAACCATGCTCACTCCACATATATCATCTTTAGGTTACATGGATTCCACCCAAGGGGTCATCTCAGAAAAGGGATCAGACACTCCAGGCGGGGGAAAGACGTTCTGTCGCCATGTTTTTATGACAAATGACTACTTGTACGTTGTGGGGCTACCCACTGACTTCACAGACCTCTCTGTTTGGCAAGCATTTGTCACGAATTTACGTGCAATGGTATCCCTACCTCACTTACACGAATATCCTTTGATGCTTATGTGTACATATAGAAATATGCACATAAGCGTGTTTTTGCACTCGATACCCTACACATATTAATGTCGCGTCGACAGACTTGGGTTGCGTCCTTCAAAACCTGTGTGGTGGGTTCCCGGGGCATTGCGTCGTGGGCTCATGTCTAGGCTTGCACTGTGGGTGACATTGATGGATCTTGACAACACGGGCTGCGTGGGGATCAAAGGAGCCGATAATGTGGACACACTTTTCAAGGCGTTGTGACGTCATGCTAAGGGGGCATCTCAAAACTAATTTGATAGTTTTTGCAGGAAAACGACCCTGTTTTGCTTTGAAAACAGGCGTAGTGGGGGTCACAATGCTTTATGAAAATAACAGTTAATAAAAGAGTCGTAGTGATGTGAGATGTCCGTGTACACGTAATTATGATCTTATGTATGCTCTTCTGTATGTTCAAAATATACCTATGCCTTATAGTATTTGCATATTCATTATACAATACTAGGCCATGTCTTTAAGGTGTTGTTGTTTAATGCCATAACTAGCAATAGTCGTCCAGCTATATAACGGCGATCTGTAAATAATCCAGTTTAGTCCAGTGGTTGAGTGAGTGAGTATGGTTTTACGCCGTTTTTAGCAATATTCAGCAATATCACGGCGGGGGAAACCAGAAATGGGCTTCACACATTGCACCCATGTGGGGAATCGAACATAGGTCTTCAGCGCGACGAGCGAACGCTTTAACCACTAGGCTACCCCGCCGCCCCCAGTGGGTGACATCATGAGCATCGATTTGCGCAGTTGGGATGCGATGAGGTTCAACATAGTCAGCGAATGGTCAGAATCAGTTGATGCATGTCACCGCGCCCTAAACCGTAGATCATTGCTCATAGTAGTGTTGGGAATTGGATAAAATCTCATAATTGATGATTGGTTCATTACAACCGATCAATCATCGAAAATAAATTGGTCACCATCATTGATCAAATGTTTCTGGTTATGTTTGTTACTGCACAAAAAAACAAAGAAAAAACATGTAGTTCTTATGAGTCTTTTTGAAAATTCCACAAAATGCATGTGCAAATTTAACATCCTTAAAGGATGACTAATATGTTAGGAACATAAATTTCCTGGAGTCTTTAAGATAAATTCAATCATGACTTGGAACGAGCTTGTAGTGCTTATGAAATGTAACAGACAAAACCAACCTTGTGAAAAATATTGTTAATGCAAACAAGTGTTCCAGAATTGTTTGTGTTCGATTATGAGAAAACATGATCGATTGCTTGGTCGATTAGTCATTGCGACCAATCTTCGATTATTGCAATTAATCGGACCACCACTAGCTCATAGTACCACTCACTTATTTGGCTGACTCGAGCAGAGCTACAGATAACTTTTTTGGGTCATTGGGTTATGTACTCGCTTGTGTTCATCTCAATTGGGTATTCTAATTTTTCTTTGAGTAACCAAATAAATTGTACCCACCTCACTTAACCACAATTGGGTATTTAAAAAAAAATTTAAATGTTGGTTTATGTGTTTGTTATTTATATTTGATCTGTAATATGAGAAACGATAAGAAAGACTGCAAGTTGCCAAGTTCGTGTGCTGAAATAGAACCCTTCAATATACCCCAAGTTATTTTATCTATCCTCAGTAACCTCCATCTGTAGCACATTGGTCTGCTTACCTCAAATTCTAGTAGGTTTGGTGACAGAAACTAATTCACCGGTACGCAAGCTAAGACTTGACGTTTTTGTGTGTACGCATGTAAGATCAAATTTATATTTACAAAAATAAATGCGCAATTGTACACATCAGACGTAATAAGAATTGAGTTTTCACATAAAAATTTGCGTAATTTACGCAGATACCTACCTTATCTGTACCTCTGCTCGAGTATTACCTACTGCTGCATAAACAGAATCAACGAAAACAACAACATTATCAACTGACGTGTATAAATAATGCTCATTCGAAGAAAACCAGAAAGGTTACTAAGTGAGTGAGTGAGTATGGTTTTACGCCGCTTTTAGCAATATTTCAGCAATATCACGGCGGGGAACACCAGAAAATGGGCTTCACACATTGTACCCATAAGGGGAATCGAATCCGGGCCTTCGGCGTGACGAGCCAACGCTTTAACCATTAGGCTACCCCACCTCCCCCAAAAAGGTTACTAAACCCAAATGAGATCAGCTCAATGTGTTGTTTCATGAACTGGGCCCATACTTGTTTTAAATAGTTTTAACATCAATACTACACAACCCAAACTACGAACAATAGTACTCATGTCAAAATAAACTGTCAAAGTTTATTTCCACCTTCAAAATACCAATTCCGACATTTTCAATATCAAATTTGTTGTTGAGTATTTTTTAAGTTAAGTCAAAGACCATACATTTTGCAGGATAAGCACAGTGACATCATTATCTTCTGTGTGTGTGTTTGTCGTACACGCTCTTCGACCCGATTGTATGTGAGAGCTACTTATCGGTGTTAAAAACACCAGAAAACATGACTTCCAGCCAATCATTGAAAACACTTGAAAAGAAACCTCTTAATCAATTTGAGGGCTTGTTTGATATGGATCTGTTGTCGGCCATGATACCATGCTGAATACGCTGCCCCGCTATTGAAGGTGTGCAGGCGATATTACTAAAGAGAACCCTTAAGAAAACGTTACTAGGTTGAACAATGTCGTTGGAACACTGAAAACGTATGATCCAAGAAACTACAATGCCTCTCTACCAAATATATCAACATTGAATAAACATTTCTTGTTTTTGCCATTCTTAGCCACCATTTGACGTGGGCGTTGGCTTTGCTTCACCTGACTGTTTCTATAGATGTTTAGCAGGGACGCCGGGATTATAGATTATGTTTGTTCAGTAGTGAGTGAATGAGTACATACACATAGATTTACCGTGAACATGAATGTGATTAACGTGAGCAAACTTGACTCTTTGAATTTTATTTTATTTACGGGATGTTGACTTGATGTGGGAGTGAAGCTGGTCTTTGTCGTCTATCACTTCGTTGAAGCCTAGGATAAAGGGTACATTGCTGATAAACGTAGAAACATGGTCGGCGCAAACATGGATTCGAACCTTGCGAACATATGATCATTTCGTAAAGTAAATGGTGGCGTAGAACAGGACTGGGTGGTGTTGGTGGTGGTGAGTGAGTGAGTGAGTTTAGGTTTACGCCGCACTCATCAAAGTTTCAGCTATATGACGATGGTCTGTAAATAATCGAGTCTGGACCAGACAATCCAGTGATCAACAGCATGAGCATCGATCTACGCAACAGGGATACGATGACATGTGTCAACCAAGTCAGCGAGCCTGACCACCCGATCCCACTAGTTGCCTCTTACGACAAGCATGGGTTACTGAAGGTTCATTCTAACCCGGACGTTCACGGATAAGTTGCAATGGAAGTAGCAAGACTGACTGACTGAGTTTTGTTTTACGTCGCTTTTAGCAATATTCCAGCAACATCACGGCGGGGGACACCAGAAATGGGCTTCACACATTGTACCCTTGTGGGGATTCGAACCCGGGTCTTCGGCGTGACGAGCCAACACTTTAACCACTAGGCTACCCCACCGCCCCGGAAGTAGCAAGAACAGTGGAAGTAGTCGGACACAATATGATAGTAAAAGAAGTCGTCGTGATGCTACTGTAAGAAGTAGCAGTTGTTGTTGTAGTTGCAGTAGTCGCAGTCGTAATGTCGGTGGTAGCAGTAGTAATTATTGTTGTAGGAGGGGGATTGGTAGCAGCAGAAGAAATTATTGTTGTAGTTGCAATAGTCGCAGTGGTGGTAGTGGTAGTAGCAGTAGTAATTACTGTTGTAGTTGTAGTAGTCGCAGTGGTAACAGTGGAAGTGATAGTTGTAGTGGCGCTGTTGGCATTATAAATAGTAATTATTTTTGTACCGATGTAGTAGTCGTAGGTGTAGTAGAAGTAGTAATCGTTGTTGCAGTGGTCGTAATGGTAGTAGCCGCAGTAATTGTTGTTCTTGAAATTAAATTTCTATCTACTATTGAATGCCAGTGTAAGAGATGTACACGTGGTTGCAGAGATAGCCCCTGCGAGGTATGACGCGAGTAACGTGTGTGACCCCAGTCAGACTACTCGCTACAAATACCACTGTAGTAAACCAGCCGGTTGTTCCTGTTTTGCTGAGCAATCACATGTTCTTGCTTTGAATGTCACTTTGTGTCCTGCGTTCACGGAGCGTGGGACCTGGAGGGTAGAGAGGTGCGTCTGTGTGGAGAGACGCGGTAATACACGTAAAGCGTGTTTGCCTCAGTGCAAGTGATATTATTCCGAATTGGTTACGTTATTCTATCTTAGGCTGAGGCTTGTATGGTCGTCTTTCAACCAAACCCTACCTTATCCGGTTTGACGGTTCTGGAAAACAAAACACCCGGAATTCAGGAATGAGAGAGGGATGGGAAAACAGAGGGGAGGGAGAAAGAGAGAGAGAGGGGGGAGGGAGAGATAGAGAGAGAGGAAGAGAGAGAGAGGAAGAGAGAGGGAGGGAGAGATAGAGGGAGAGGAAAAGAGAGAGAGGAAGAGAGAGGGAGGGAGAGAGAGGGAGGGAGAGATAGAGAGAGAGGAAGAGAGAGAGGAAGAAAGAGAGAGGGGAGGGAGAAAGAGAGAGAGAGAGGAGTGTAAATGAGAGTGAGTGAGTAAATGTTGAATTCAGCCACATCTGCAGCTATTCGCGGCTAGAAGAGAGAGAAAACGAGGCAGGGAAGAGAGGAAAACCATCATTTTAATCCAGCGTCGTATTCGACAGTTCCTATATAAAGATATATTTGCAAAATCTCATTCAATATCTAACCGTAAAGTACGTTGGACTATTTCATACTCGTCACTCTACATGCACTGTGACAGTCTTCCATTACGCACAACAATGCATTCATAAACCTGCCATGTTCTTCCGGCCACTTCATAGAACACCCACCCACCATTGCTTTACATCATATTTATACTAGACATGTATGTTCAGTGAGTGAGTGAGTTTAGTTTAACGCCGCTTTTAGCACTATTCCAGCAATATCACGGCTGGGGACAGCAGAAATGGGCTTCACACATTGTACCCATGTGGGGATTCGAACCTGGGTCTTCGGCGTGGGTGAACACTTTAACCACTAGACTACCCCACCGTCCCATATGTCCAGTGGTATGCTGTATTTAAACATCTTAAATTCTAAACATGCTTCGATTATGAGGCTGATATGTTTATCGTTTAAACACATTTCAAACATGTTTGGGTATGAACAAAATATACCCTGGTTTTTGAAAGCAAATATTAATTTCAATTATGCAAAACTACGCCATGTTTTGTTGTTGTTATTTTAAACAAGTCGCCATGTTGTGGTCAGTTTGACACTATCCCATCAATGACCAGGCAGCAACGGACAGTTTAAGAGACAAATCAGAACCTGCAAGAATTTGTTGGATCAAGTCGAGATCGAAGATGACTCACGTGGTAAAATGACATTTTGATTGTAAGTTATGTTCAGATAACAGTGAATATCGAATCAAAATAACCGGTAACAGTTATTCACGTGAATGTAGATTTGCAGGTGTTATATTTGAATTCCATTATTCAAAGGTCATTAGTCCAGGTGGGAGCAACTAAAACGAGTAAAACCTGATGCATATTGAATTTTGATACAACCTCGACACAAAGAACAAACACACACCGGCAATAAAATCATTGTCATGCGTATGCGTGAAAGCTTCAAGTGAAAAGAAATGATTTATGCGTACCAAGCACATTATAGGAAGCGTCGCTGACATTTACTGGAACATGTTTTGGTCTGACATGGTCTGACGGGCGCCTGACTTCCAATACACATACAACAGCGTATCATGTATTTAAATCCCATTTAACATATGTAATATACATCGATCTGATATTTAATTCAGATTCGGAGAACGACCTTTTAACCCAAAGGGTAGAGGACAAAGATTTGTCGAGGTGAATGAATAGGGAGACAAAGGTGGCGTCATGTCTAAGTCAGGAGAGGTGTAAACGGCCACATTAGTTTCTTCTGTTAGTTCAGTGATTTCTTGTAATAGCCCCCTAAATCGAACTAAGATATGATTTAAGAGACATACCAGTGGGCCCCAGTTTAGCATAGCACAATATCACAGACGCATTGTTATGATAAAATCTGAAATGACTGTCAATATATGTGGCGACTGCAGGTGACAAGGTGAACCTCTTTCTCCATGGCTATTTCCAGTGAGAGCGGAGAGCGTTTTACAACATTATGTGACATTCACCTTAAAGTGACACAAACTCAAATTTACGGTTATGTCGCTATGCAGTGAAAACGTGGCCTATATCTTAGCGTCTTTCCTGAAGGTATTTTGCATAAAACGACCGCACCTCGTCAATTGAAAACATGTTTGTGTGGCAGAGTTGCCGATGGCTACGCTTTGTAGCCGGGGATATCTTCACGCTTGACGTGTTTTCACACAAAATTCATTACTCTTAGTTGTAAACGAAAGACGCGATTCTAGAATTGTAAATATTGCAAATATGCGATCAGACAACCCAGGTCAGGAACTCTGCGGTATTAAAATGACATTTATTAAAAAATGTAGCCTTTTATGTTGCCATGGCAACTGCACGAAATAACCGTTCCATGTTAGAGATACGATGTGACCAAAATAGATCAAATATATAGTGATTTACAAGGCGTCATTACATATTCTAGATAAGAGTGTATATAAACCCACACTCCCCAGTGATCAACTGCACAGTAGCAGTTGAAACAACTGAAACAAAACCCAGTATGAAACAACTAAAAGATGTGTAAGAAATAAACAGCTCACCTATTTGTGTTAAGTAGTATGTGGTGGTGGAATGGGGTTTAACGTCGTGCTTGAGAATATTTCGCTCATATGACGACGTGCATGTGTGTGTATGTGTACGTGCGGCTGCTTGTACTAGCCAAGACTTAAGCTGGTTTTATAGTGCTAGCCCACTGAGATACCGTGCCGCAGTGAAGCATGAATACCCCACTCAGACACATTATACTGACTCCGAGCCGACCAGTCCTTGTTGTACCCATTAATGCCGAGCGCCAGGCAGGGACCAACAAGTACCATATTTTAACGTCTTTTGGTATGACGCGGTCGGGGATCGAACCCGCGACCTTCCGCACTCCGGGCGGACGCTCTAACCAGACACCACGGAGGCGGTCTAAGTAGTATGTAAGAAACAATGCTTTAAAGGTACCCTAAGTTTGGGGTAATGATCACTTTTTTGCAAGTTTGAGTTACGTTTTTCGAATTAATTCACTACTTATTATCTAGCACAAATACGACGTTAATCAGTATATCGATTTAAGATTATCTTAATAACACAAAGCCATTATCCATTTTATAAATGACATAATTACGTCTCTTACGAGACAGAAAATGGGTGCTGGACATTGTGTGATACTACATGTTTGAAAGTAGCGTCAGCATGGAGAGTGGAAGGTCGGCCATTCAATCCCCTGACCGTGAGATACCAGAAGGTTAATATATGGTACTTGTTGTTACCCTGGAGGGATTGAGGGAATGAAACTAGCACTGGTCGCCTTGCAGTCAGTATACTGTGTCTGTATGGTATGGTATCTCAATACGCGTGCACTGTACAATCCGGACAAGTGCAAACCTAAATAAAGTCATTATTTTGCATGTCTCTATTTAAATGCAAAAATTGTACGCCATCGTACCCTATGTCACCGTGTTTACATGTAAGTTCAGAACATCTGTTATGATCGGACACAGGAGCATATGTTACATTTTTACCTGACAGGTGAGTCAATGTACCGCCAGCTTGTTACCCGGACAACACCGAGAACAGCCTGTGCATCAGATCTGAAACCGTCACGCTACATGGTGATGGAAGCTGAAAATCCATGGGTCGATTCCCAACATAGATGCAATGTCTGAAGCAAATTCCTGGTGTACCTCTACATCAGTTCAGGAATACATCTACGCTTTGGTCGCTGGTAGCAATATTCCAGCAATATAATGGCGGGGAACACCAGAAATGGGCTTCACACATTGTACCCAAAGCGAACGCTTTAACCACTAGGCCACCCCACCGCCCCTACCTGGAAAAGATATAAGTAAGTGAGTGAGTTGGGTTTTACGCCGCTTTTAGCAATATTCCAGCAATATCACGACGGGGGACACCAGGAATGGGCTTCACATATTTCACCCACGTAGGGAATCGAATCCGGGTCTTCGGAGTGACGAGCGAACGCTTTAACCACTAGGCTACCCCACCGCCCCGAAATGAATGCCCTTATTATTATTTTAACTATTTGTATAGTTTAATGCTTATACTTATACTTACTGTATAGTTAAATACTCAAATACTTTGAATTCCAGTGTGCCGTTCTTCCTGTCAAGTCACTTCAGTCATGCAAGTGGTATTAGACACTTTCCTTTTTAAAATACTTTTGTTTGTTTCTGAATTAACACTACAGTCTGCAATACTCTACCTACATCACGACGGCTTGCGCGTATTCTTGACCAGAAAACCCAGTCTTGATTGGTGAAGCATTAACATGTATCTTTTGACAGTTTAATTTCATACAATTTGAATATTTAATTAGCCAAATCTTATCTTTATTTTCCAATACTATGAGGCAACGGGCCTATGAGTACAAAAACACCTCACCGGTGCAGACATGAAATATAATGATAACAATGAAAGCATGTACAACATATACAATCTTAATATGACAAAATTGATTCCCTTTTTTCGAATGCATAAAACAAATGTTTAGCAGTATTCATTTAATTTGCCATGAATATGTTTCTTTGCTGGACAGCAAACATCCGTTGCCATCTCCACCAATTCATGCTTTCTCACGTTAAACTAAACACATAGTAGTTCAGGTGTGTCTTCAAAAGGCACTGGATTATCTTCACGAAGCGTCGTACACTATTTGTATTCATCGTATTTTCAGACACAGAATTTGCTGACTATACAAGTTCCAGTGAGGCGGTTCCACTGGCTTGGTGTTATTGGTGTCAAAAGGTCACTTAATATTCAACATTTACATGGCCATTGTGTTTTACAGGTGAACGACCATAAAATACCACAACACAGCAGGTAGTATCTCAGGGGTCTGTGTTAATAGCAATTCACGTATACCAAATATGTTGAAGGCCGAAAAGGTGTGAAATCAGTATATTTATCATGGTAAATTACCTTTTGGTTAAACAGATATGACATTTGTTACAGGTAACATCGATATGCAAGTGCTGGTATCCCAAATAGTAAAAGGAATTTCAATCCTAAACATTTGAATAATTGTCAAAAGAACCACAGGTAGGTCACATGATATGAATATAGCTGTTATTCCCCATGATATTATTGCATTTCGACACCATGCAAAGTAGGTGGGCAGATATGCATCCCAAAGGTATTAATCAGACAAAAATCAAATCTAAAAATAACCCAGAAACCGGAAGTGACGTCACAGACCAGACTAATCCTGCGTGGCTGTTAATAATTGAGTGTATATACATTGCAGGGAGCGGAAACTTCCGATAACGTAAAGAAGCCTAACGATAGATGATTTAACTACACATATCAACTGCTTGTATCTAAACCACGCAAGTAAACACAAGTAGATAACTCACAGAGAGGTGCATGCTGCTGATCGGAGCAGACACACATACCATTATACAACAGCTACCTAAGATTCAACTTTCTGAACTAAAACACAACAATGATAAATGTCATGGGCCGGATGGCAAAATACATTATTGCCAAAACACCTCCCAAACAAGAAAACAAGCCCGGCCCTACTGACGCCAGACCCAAATCCTGTCCCCAACAATGAGGGGCACTACCCTACAAGAGTCATTCCCGTTACAATAAAACCGCAGGGAGAAAGATGCGACCCTTGCGACAAACCCTGGTAAATGTCATGGGCAGGATGGCAAAATACATTACTGCCCAAACAACCAACCCCCTTACAAGAAAACAAGCCCAGCCCTTCTGTGACGCCAAGGCCCAAAACCCGTCCCGAGCAATGAGGGGCGCTACCCCAAGAGAGACATTCCCGTTACAATAAAACCGCAGGGAGAAAGATGTGAACCTTGCGACCAACCCTGGGATCAGCAGGGTTTATGAAGAATTATCAGCTATAAAAGTACATCCATGTATCGCTCTAGTAGTCGGTGTTAAGGAGCTTTGTTCTGGAACTGACACGGAAGGATGGCTTTAGTCCGTGTGCCTGTATCAAAGGCCTACATGTTAAGCATGCATCGTGTAACATGAAACGCCATACACGGCAGCGTCTTTGGAATCAGTGGTCTTATAGGCGAGTTCTGAAAGGGGATACACATTGTTATGGTTTTATGAATGGAAGGCCGTCATTTTTTGACAGTTGTTATGGTCAATGTTGGGCGGTGGTATTGGTTTATGACGCTGTTTCAGTGATATGGGTATCAGCATGGTATTGCTGGTTTTAGGTCTTTGAGAGACCAATGAGAGAGACCACGTGCAATCTAGTATTCGAAAACACGTTTATAGGACGTTGGCACACTAAAGGGAAGCATTTCTGCTCATTGAGAGAGCGAGTGAGTGAGTGTGTATGGTTTTACGCCGCTTTTAGCAAAAATATTCCAGCAATATCACGGATGACACCAGACATGGGCTTCACACATTGTACCCATGTGGGGAATCGAACTTTTTAAGGATTAAATTAATATTTCAGAATCTTCCTTTTTGGTTTTCAATCTAACAAACAAGGTTGTAGTTATTGCATTATTCATCAATATTCGTGTCATAAAATATATTCTGATTTCACACTCAACATGTGTGCGTAAACAGACCGCATCCACATCGACACGTGGAGGCACTTTTGCTGCAGCGCCATCTGGCTCTCGAAGGCAAACACGGGACATGAGTAATGGTAGCGTCATGTTACAGCACATCACTTCCAGATGATGCAGATGATTCTGGATGGAGATGCAGATGAAATTGCAGAGCTGCATCCATTATCACTAACAGACTTAGAGGTCATTGGGGCACTATGGACTAAGTAGTACATGCAGAGTTGCGTCCCTTGGCCGTGCTGTCAGTTCGAATCCCTTGTTAGATGACTGTGAGGTTTTGTCTATAACCATATTCTACTCTGGACTTCATCGACTACGGATTTCCTCCCACAAATGACATGTCCCTCCGTAAATTAACCCAAGTGTTTTTCAAGCAGCCTAACGCACTCACTTTTAGTATCATGTTTAGAGCTGACGGCGGTCTGTAAATAATCGACCAGACCAGACAATCCAGTGATTGACACTATGAACATCGACCTACACAACTGGGATATAATGACATGTTTCAACCAAGCCAGCGCGCCTGACCACTTGATCCCGTTAGTCGCCTCTTACGACAAGCATGGGTTGCTGAAGACCAATTCTAACCGGATCTCCACGGGTTTCCACGTTTTCTACTGATACAGGTTGGATGCCACACAACATCCGTGTGCATTAACATGATCCAGGTGTCAAGTAATTATTTTTTTAAAATAGACAAAATTGTTAACACTGCAAGTAAATATGTTACGTATTTGTATCTCTCTGGTGTGCCAGTAGCCCTGTTGATGTAACACAAATTCCTGAAAAGGCAATAAAGTATAATTCTATTCTGTCCTGTTCTGTTCTCTTCTGTTCTATTCTGTCCTGTTCTGTTCTCTTCTCTTCTCTTCTCTTCTGTATAAAAACGATCACGATAAACTGTAATCTAGAATATTATTACAAAGGTGAAAATGCAGAAATTCTGTCCGCTAAAGAACATTTTAAGTACAAAGTATATTTCACACCTTCCCTGTGGGCAGTCCATTACTGGCAGGTTGTAGGTAATTGTGTCCGGGTCCATCTGCATCGCTCTGATGTTACTCCGAATACTTTGTATTGTCGACAGTTATTGTTCTAAACATGTTTAGAGAGCAAAACCCTCTTCTGTACGAATGGTGCTTTGCAAGGTTAAAGGGGAACCAGGTTCCACTAATCGACAGTCCCAGCCATTCTGCTGTTCCTTAATCTTGTCAATCACATAAGGGTGAAAAGGGATAGTAGTTTCTATAAAATACATGGCATGAAAGGTCCAGTTTGTTGGCCAGGAAACGCCTAAAGCTGTATACTGGCTTATTCCAAAGAATTTCATAATTATCACCTTCGAGGGCGCCTTCAACGTTTTCTGGGTCAGGCCATGGAAGGCGAAGACAATAATAAGGGTAGAGCTGTACAACCATGTTACTTAAGATACTGTGTTTGTGGCATTTATTTATTATTATTATTGTTCTTCTTCTTCTTCTTCTTCTTCAAAGGGCGGTGGGGTAGCCTAGTGGTTAAAGCGTTCGCTTGTCACACCGTAGACCCGAGCTCGATTCCCCACATGGGTACAATGTGTTAAACCCATTTCTTGTGTCCCCTGTCGTGATATTGCTTGAATATTGCTAAAAGCGGCGTAAAACTTAATTCACTCGCTCACTCACACTTCTTCTTCTAGTGGCGGTGGGGTAGTCTAGTGATTAAAGCATTCGCTCGTCACGCCGAAGGCCCAGGTTCGATTTCCCACATAGGTACAATGTGTGACACGTGTCCCCTGTCGTCATATTGCTGGAATATTGCTAAAAGCGGCGTAAATCCATACTCACTCACTCCTCCCCAGCAATCGCATTGCAGGAGAGAGAATTTCAATGCATGTATGTATGATGTTATGGGGCTGCAGTTTAAGCAAATGTAGCATTGAGCTTGTTTGTTCCATACTCGCACAACTGGTGTGAGTCATAGCTACTGATGCACGAAGGTGACGATAATCATTAAGGCGTATGTGTGGCTGTTTGGCTGTGAATGTCTGTCAACGGGTCATCAAAGAGTATGCCACAACCTTCATAGAATGAGTGAGTGAATATGTTTTAAAGCCGTTTTTCAGTATTTCAGTGAGTGAGTGAGTTTGGTTTTACACCGCTTTTAGCAATATATTCCAGCAATATCACGGCGGGGGACACCATAAATTGTTTCAGCATTTCAGTTCTGTACGATCTGTAAGAATCCCTAATGAAGACATGCTGAATTTTAGTTTCAACCAAACCAATTACGGTCAATGTTCTAAATCAAACAACCAAAGCGTATATATCTACACTAACGTTTTCATAATAGAGTAGGTTATGAATAACCCACTACAGTAAATGTCTTTTACCATAAAAATGGCAAAAGTGACTAACACTATAGAGACGTGTACTGTCAAGTACACAGTTATAAAAATCGTAATTGCAGCAAATATCATAAAGACTTGTGTCGTTAACTGTGATACATACAGTTATATACACTGACTCACAGATCTGAAAAAGGCTCTATTAGCAGGCAAACAGTGGAAAACGTTCAAAATGAGCCCTCGATAACGACCCCCCAATGATAGTACGATATAGAAAAATACTGAACACGTGGTTTAACGTTGAACGTCATTCAAGCGTTACGATGACTCACCACATAGCTACCCACCGAGCTGAATTTCTCTCCGAGACCCTGTTGTACAACTGAGAACTATACCCAGAACCCACCCACCCTCCCCGGCGCTGTTCATGTGTTATATGTGCTGATAAATAGCACATTTTAATAGCCTATTTGTGAGTTTATAGCGCCGGCTCAATGACGTTCGTTGTGCTTACGTCGACAAAAACTTCAATGGTTAGTCAGCACGTTCTGCTTGGCCTGAGCTTGTAAGGCGTCGAGTACAGAAATAGTATATTGGTAGTGCCATGGGAAAGTCATTATGGTAATTAAGCGGGATATAATGTAATGGTAAGTTATAGGAAAGAAACGTGGCTTTCAATGTAGGCTTTTCTTACATATAGTGTCCGTGTTTTCTTCACTGCCCCGAGTGAGCTGCGTTGGAATGATAGCCTTTGTGGCTATTAGCTAACCTTTATTGTGGGGAATCTTTACTCTCACTGTATTTACTTTCAATGCATGTTAGCGTCTTTGTGTCGCGTTCGCATAACAGATGAGCTACGATAAAGAAGTGCTGACATGGGAATTTTCCTTTTGTTATAATTTATGTAAATATGATATCCATATTAGGGGTAACAACACTCTATTCTTAACAGAACATAAATAATATCGATGCATGTTGAAACGTGTATTGGGTTTCGGAAAGAGGAAAGGGCGATTACTATATGGCATGTTGGTAAAAAACAAACATGGCTTCTGTTAAATAAATAAAGTTAACTTGTGTTTATGTGTTTTACATAACACCGACTGTACATAATTTATCACCACCCACCCGTTGTGTTTTAAATAGACTCGTGTAATATAGAAGCCAATTGATCTATGTTATTGCCCTATAACGGCTTGGCGGCGTTTTAATAATGCAGGTAGGGTTTCCTCATTGACTAAGGTGCGATAATGACATTATGGGGTTAACAATAGGCACTGAGGCACCCTTGACACGCAATGTTATGCTGTGCAATAAACGTCTTTGCTTTTGATCTATAGTGTTGAGGTAATCAGCTGAATCTCAATGAGGGGTGTTGGTAATGAATAACACTGATTTAAGTCAATTACATATGTGTTGGATTTCAGATTTGCTGTTCGGCATTTAAGTTCAACGAGTTCTTGAAATCCCAGTGCAAGATGTTGCAATGTTGTGCTCAAACTTGCACTTATCAATCAGAACCAAAGGCCACAATACATAACAGAGTCCTAATGTCATTTGCAATGACAGAAAAGGTTATGAAATGAAAAGATGTGTATACACTGCTTAATCCCAAATGCAACATTCATATTTTCATATCACTACTTTTATGAGGCTGTGTGTGTGTTTGTTCTAAGAGGCCATGTGCTGATCGAGGGGGTGCACACACACACACACACACACACCCTTGGCCTGATAGTTTATTAAATGACCATTGAAACTCTCGTGAAAACGGGTGAAAGTGAAGTGTGCACCCCCACTTTCTCAAAAGTGTGCAAAAAACCCACCCCCGTCCCCCTTTCTCAATAGGTTGTATCCGCCCCCTGCACGATTCTGAACACAAATCTCAACAGGACCTCTTGTTTGTTTTCTATAGCATGTGTTTAGTGTATATTTTTTTAACGGCTAGCGGACAAGTCAAGGACGTAACTGATCCAGAACGTGTCACTACCCACGTCTGACAGACTACTTAATAACTAACATCGTTAATAAACAGAAACATGATCCGTCTAGCCAACCTTCATAGATGACAGTACGGCACATAGGACCTGTTTGTAAGTCAGATGCTTTGACGTAAATTAGATTGAAACCTTGTTAATCCGGACTATTTTCCTCAGTATTCGTCCATACTAATCAATGTCCTGATTAACGATTTAAGGTTGTAATAGTTTCAAAAGAAACACCCACATATGCATATCGTCAAAAATAAATGTCTGAAAGACGGAGGTTGGGGATACATGTTGTACACAGAGATAATGGTTGAGGTATATTATTATGGTTTTTATTATTTCAGTATTTGTCTATAATAATCCATGTCCTAATTAACGATGTAAGGTCGTAATAGTTTCCAAAGAAATACCCGGATATGCATATAAAAATAAATGTCTGGAAGTCGAAGGTTTTGGATACATCATGTGCGAACTGGCGAGGTTTCATTGTACAACCGATTGCACTTTACTAATCAGGGTTAATGGATGAGGCATATTATTATACGTTTCTTATTTCAATATTTGTCAGATTATATGATCATTGATCACAGGGTGTTTGTGAAATATTGTTGTCTCTGTAACATAGAATTAAAGTATTTTCCTTCCTCGCTAAACGTAAACGGATCTTATTTACAAAGATGATACCATTGTCCTTATGGTACTGGACACCAGTGTGTGTAAATTAATCCATGCATTATCAGCCAGGAACTAAGTCAAATTGCATGTCATTTATTATGTCATCAGTGCAGAAAAAAATCATAAAATACGATCATGGCATGTAAAGTATGACGGAGTGCGGGAAGTCATGGCGTCTAAGGCACGCTATGCATAATTGCTTTATTTCAACATGCGAGGAAGGTATGGTCATGAGCTTGAAGCCAAGATTCGCCATGGTTGTTTTAAGGTTAGCCAGAACCATTCCTTGTTCACCGGTTTTATTAAGAGGCAAAGGTTTTAAATCTGCATCAATTCGGGCTTTCCATAGAGCCGATATTCTGTGCAGGTCAATCGCAAACAATAAAATGTGTCTCTGCATGTGAGAAACATACTCGTGCCGAGAATGTACGACATTGAGGATCGCCGTTTTAAAGTGTTAATTGTTAACAGTTATGTGGATGTGAACTGGGAGTACTTATCTAAACAAAACGCATTATCACGGAGGAATGCATTTAATCATGGATGTTTTAAGAGCCAATCAACTCCAGGAGAGACGCTCGTTAACCTGGGCAGCATCGTTGCCCATGTCGACCCTTTCACTCATTTAAATATCAATGCGCAGGTGAATTAGCCCCATCAGACCAACGTCACTATAACCATCCGCTAGCTTGCATATCTCTTTTCCGTCGACAGCAGCTTGCCTTCAAGCTCAGGTGATTATGAAAAGCTATCAAGCGTGACAGTCAATCAACCGTAAAGTACGACCTGCTTGCGACCATCGACTACAAGTCCACATAGCAACACGGGTCCCAGTTCTCAAGGTCGTTTGGCCAAGTTTGCCACGTTGCAGGTTCAGTGTGAATAGGGTAAGCGTTGCGCTTGGACGCTTTTCTATTTCATGCTGGAGTGTAATAAAGAGAAAACCAGTTTCATTGCATCACTTATATATAATGTCACCTTGTTGGACAGCATTTTCAGTCGTGTTTGTATATATAGCATATGTAATATTTTATATGTACAAAGATGGCGAATGTGATAACTCATTTCTGATTGAGCTGGATGGCTGATGACTCGGTACTGATAAAAGTGCATGCACGAATGTGGTGTACGGTCGATATTTACCACCACAATGCATATATTGAATCCATCAGTTCAACCTTGGTACAGTGGTACTCAATAAGTCGAACCTCGTTAATACGGAAACTCTGATGTTCGGACAATTGCACTATTGACTGTAAATATCAAGTCTCTCATCACATTTCCACACGAATATTTGGTCAAATATCGTCAGCTGTTATGGATTATCAATTATACGTGACGAGAAATTAATATATATGATATTTATACATATTATTTAATCTGGACGGTTATTATAGCAAGAGCACGTGTCTGGATTAACAAGGTTTCACAGATACAGGTAGATGTAAACATGTATTTACACAATGAGAATAAATGAAAGAAGACAGCGATGAGGGATAAAGGTTGTTAACAGGCAAAAGTCGTGACAATTGCAAGCACATACGCATTAAACGCGTGAGGTTGTTTACCATAAGTACCTATATACACTTTACATTCATGGGTGTTTTGCTTGTTTGTTCAACGAAGCACTCAGCAATATTCAAGCTATATGACGGCCGTCTGTAAATAATCGAGTCTGGACCAGATAATTAGGTGATTGACATCATCTACACACTTGGGACATGACGATATGTGTCAACCCAGGCAGTAAGCCTGACCACCCGATCCCTGAGCGACAAGCATGGGAGGTTCAATTATAACCCGGATCTTCTACGTGGCTCTGCATACATGAACACCATTACTCTTGTATTACGGTTGTCATCAAGTTCCTCACGAGGAATACACACACACACACACACACACACACACACACACACACACACACACACACACACACACACACACACACACACACACACACACACACACACACACACACACACACACACACACACACACACACACACATTAGTTTCGTTAATAACTTTTTTCCGGTGTTCCAAGCAATATTGAAATTGAAGCATTTTAACTGACTTTAGTAATTCTAGCACCATACATTTATTTATGTTCCAAATGCCTACTCAACCTGCAAATCCAAGCACAATTACCTTTCAAACACTTAATGATTTATTAATACTTGTGCGGTGATCCAAACCATCAAGCAATTGGGTCATTGCAATCCATCATCACTCCTCGTGTATCATCTGTGTGAAGTATAATCCAGATGATACCACCAAATGGGTGCTATTAAATGACATTTTCTTTTGGAACGCACGAACAATGTATCCTGTTAAGTAGTCAGAAGGAAGTCCTTTTCATACTGCAATGTAAAAACACCCTGTTTTAATGTAAAAATGTTAAACTTCACACGTGTACAACTACCTTAAGAGGGGTACTTTGCTCAAGGGTATGGCTCATTTGAGGTGTATATTCTGTAATAGTGCGTGAGTGAGTATGGTTTTACGCCGTTTTTAAGCAATATTCCAGCAATATCAAGGATGACACCAGAAATGGGCTTTACACATTGTACCCATGTGGGGAATCGAACCCGGGTCTTCAGCGTGACGAGCGAACGCTTTAACCACTAGGCTACCCCACCGCCCCTATATTCTGTAATAAGTAGAATGCGTTAAACGTGTTTGTTGTTTAAAAACCAAACTAAATAATAATATTAGATAATCCAGCCTGCACATGATTCAGTCTGTATCAAAGAAACCAGTGATTGATATTACGAAGAACGCACCTCCCATATTACAAGGAACGATGACACACTCTCAATAACGTCAGTGAATTTCACGGCGTGATCACTTTTATCGCAACAAGCAAAAGCTAGGGACTTATTAAACCTGGAATGTAAATGAGCTGTAATCAAAGTTGTATACATCGTCAAGGCGCAGGATTTCAATGTAACGTGTTTCATTGGCTAGTTACATAAAGTTTAATGTGCGTACCTATCCACAATTTAAGGTAACAATAGCAACTCATAGATGTTGGCCTTATGTCTTCCCAATTCTTTTCCATCCTCCATAATGCTTCTGAGTATATTGCATTGCACTCGGATACCTTGCGCATTATCTGGATAATTAATTTTCCTCCTTCAATAAACGTATGAATAATTCATACCACTTCCGTGTCAAGTACACATGTTCACATTTTCTCCATGTGTTTCCGCATAGTCGGAGATTTGGAACATTTCTAATCTTTGATCTATAGTTTGCTTTCTACGGGGGCCACAGCCCTATTGATTGTGTAGTAATATGGTAATATATTGATTGTGTAGTAATATGGTAATATATTAAGACTTGATTGGTGTGCCGACGACGCAACGATAGGATTTATTGAAAGAAGAGTGGTTATAAGTAAGCACCTTGGTTCACACACACCGGTCCAAAAAATAGAGGTTAAAGGTTAGATAATATAGACACAACAAAACTGTTTCCACATTGGTAAGAAATTCTTTTTTCCGACATGTCTAGGTAGCTTAGTGGTTAAAGCGTTCGCTCGTCACGCTGAGGACCTGTGTTCGATTCCTTATATGGGAACATCGCGTTTGGCTCATTTCTGGTGTGATATTGCTGGAATAGTTATACACAAGGCGTAAGACCGTTCTCACTCTGTCATTAGCTCGATAGAGTGTATGTGAGTTTATTTTTACTCCGCTTTTAGCATTATCTCAGCGACATCACGACGGGGGACGCCAGAAATGGGCTCCACACAATCCACTCATGTGGGAAATCGAACCTAGATCTTCAACGCGACGCGCTTTAACCACGGGCCCATAAGCGCAAGAACAATCATGTTCGTCGAACGATCACACCAGTCATATCATAGGTTGCAAAGACTCAAAAAGACATAGATTGGTAAACAAATTACACTAGACGTTCACTCAAGCTGTAACCATCGAGCACTAGCATGGTGCTGCCACACCATATTAGAGGTAAAGTTGGATTCGATTTACAGCCTCCTGGAAGAAAGGCACCCCTGTGGAGACATCACGCTGTGAAGACACGTATTTGCAATTGGGTGCTCCCTGACAGCCCAAACCGGCCTCAAAATGCTAGGCAACTGTCCTTGCCCTGAAGAGTATGGTGTCTGATTAGGTCCATCCTCATCCCCATGATGCATCCACACAATATCTCGACAAGCGTAGAACATGTTCCCCAGGCGTCAAATTAAAAATAGCAATAAATTTGCGTAAAAAATCACTCAAAGTTACAATACAACTGTACAGGTCTTTCATAGTAAAATGTAAATGTTAATTCCCTCCATCTTCGAAATGCTTAGGTAGGCGTTTTCTTGGTTTAAAATATAATTTATTTCAAGACTGCGCCCCATGCAGTTCCATATGTAGACTCTGACCCAGATATCCTGCAGTGTAATCGCCAACTCTTTCTGCTGACGAGGCTGTCCTTGAGAAACCACAAATGTGTTTATCAACCTTCCCCTGTGTGACAATAGATGCCATATCAGGCAATACACTAGGTATTTGTACACTGCCCCGTATATATATCTTGTCATTTCATGCCTATTTAATCCTTTGAGAATAACACTCAGAAAATCCGAGAAATATCTCTCGCTGACCACACAAGCATTGATTGAATACAGTGTTCTTAAAGCTCCACAGAGTAAATAACATGATATATTCAACCCCACCCCCTCCTTGTCGTGTTGGAGAAGGGCAGGGGTGGGAAGGGGAAGGGGGGGGAGGAGCTGGAAGGGAAGAAAAATGAACAGGGGTTGGGGTCGTGGGGATTTGGGGGATGGGGGTGATAGAATGAGCTCAGAGAATGCAAACAAGGGTCAGCGTTTACTTTCTCTTACAATTCGTCTTTATTGGCTCATGTATATCTCAAACAGCTCGATCTGTCCGGGGATCGCCTGAGCCATGAGGCTAGAGGACACCTATACCCGGGGAAGGAGGAGATATCTAAGTGGGGTTGAAAAAAGCAGTTTGTTTTGCTGCATGGGTTGTTTGTGTAGTAACCTGTTTACTTGCTAGCCCTATTCCACATGCATTCACTAACAAAATGCGATTGTTTTCGATCGTTCCCCTCCGTGAATGTATGATAATTGGTTTCCAGGTACTTCATGCTTTCAAAAATCTGCCCTCATAGTCTAGAGTGTGGATGACTTGTTGTGGCTTCCTCTGCTCAGTACAACTCGGTCAATTTATGATTTAATTGGACAAGTACGTTTGTGAGAGGCCCCGTAAGGATTCCGAGCAGAGAAAACGTCCCGGCAAAAAATATATTCATCTTTCAATGCGAGTAAATGGATCAGATTGTTACATTTTTCAACTTCTTACATGTCATCGTGCACCATCGGCGTTCAGAGTTGCTCATGATATCAATCACTGCTTTGTCTAATTATTTAGTAGCTAAAAATGCAAAACAGTGATGCACTTTTTCCATCACACCTTTCATATTGAATTGGGTGTTTTCGGTTTGATGTCGCTGACGTTCATTTACCACTGTTATCTAGCATCTCTCCATCACCCTTCCCTAATAACACACTGTCAAAAACTCCAGCAGCCACAAAGATCCCGTTTCACAGACTGTAATCATGATATCCACTGACGTCAGTCCTACAGGAATCCTTGACACACAGGTCGCTGTACACGTAACAACGGCAACGCTAGACGAGCGAGACAAAGGATACTTTCTAGGACATAAATCACAAGCCACAGAGCCAAGATGAAATGTATTCTTCCATCACATTGTATGATGAGACTCGTGTCCTATGATGATTAAGGTGTACGTGTGACATGACCTCACGACCTCGTCTGACCTTTTTGTGCTAACAAATGACCCTTCGGAACTTGACAGATGAGTTACGGGTCATCTTCTTTGACGTACGCCTCAGAAGGAATTGTCGTCTGCTTTGGACACGGCGTGTCTCGAAGGACAGACGACAGTCAAAGGTAGGTTCTCGGACCCATTCACCCTTATTTGATAAATCAGATAGTTATTACTGGTGTTATACATCCACGGCCGTATCGTCTGTTTCATGTTAAATGGAAGAGCAATCAGAGCAGATGACAACGGTCATCAGTTTGATAGCTGGGATTGGTTCATTGATGGGATTTTAGTAACAAAGCAGGACAGACAGGTTTGAAACTTGGACAACAGGCTCTGAAATCAAGATGGGATGTAATATGGCACGTGCATCCACAGTGATAGCAGACGATCTGACGTCATACGACACGACGTCACTGCCCCACCTGTTAATCCTCACGCTTTGAAGACCTGCTGTGGATCTGGTAAATCTCGTCTGCTCACTCTGTTCTGCAAGGTGTACAGCTTGTTTACGAGGTGGATACTGGACTCGACATAATGCAGCTGGGTGACAAGTATCGTGTCATGCATAGCTGTTAAACAGGCCCCGTTCCACAAAGCGAACTTATGGCTACGAGTGTAGTAAGACGCATGTCTACCAGATATTACTGAGGAAAACTCGGGAACGGATGTTGAATTGGGACGAAATATCTGAAGAAAGCTTCATTCAGACTGGCGATAAGTTTACATTAACTGTTTTGCAAAATCAATATACTATTTCCTTAAAGATATGAGACACAGGGAAGTTGAGAACGTACTTCAAAATGGGTTTCTTTCTTGCAACTGTTTTCGGGTGAGGATAGGTCCTTCGAACCTCCGTTTTGTCAAAGAATTAAGTGAATGACTATGGCTTTAAGCTGCTTTTATCAATATTCCAGCAATACCACGGCGAAGAATACAGGACCCATATGAAGACTCGACCCCGGACCTTCGGCGTTACGAGTCAACGCTTCAACCTCAAGGCTACCTAACGTTTTTCCTCGTTTGAACTGCACAGGTCTATACGTTCTTTACAGAACACCCGGTGTCATCACTATTTGATAGCGATTCATAAACACATGCTGATGATATTGTACAAGTGAATCTGCTTTTAAAGAGATTTGTTAAGGATGTAGAAAGGTTTTGTAGCTTGTATTTACAATTACAACCTTCGGCATCTGTTCCAATATCGCCCATAATATCACGACCAGCCTGCGTTCAATTTGGGGCATATCTTTAACGTAATTATGGATGCTGTCTATGTGTATGAAGAGTAAGTGAACCTGTTGACTGTCTTCTAGAGTGGGTTAAGTCAGTGCGTGATGTTGCTATTGATGGGATGAACACAAAGAAACAGAACTAGAGTAAAGGTAGCTAACATTCAAAGTCGGACTGCCCTATATGAACCGTTTATTAAAGCATGATTTATCAGTATCATTACTTAGATTGTTTGATCAAAGATGACACATGGATGCCAGGTGTAACCCCATAATTTGCTTCATATTTAGATTTATGCATAAAGATTATATCTACAAAATTGTGCCTTTGCTGTTTACATTTCACAACTTTTCGGGTACAGTCGAGCATGATCTTTCTCCCAAGTTGTTTGATCAGGGTCACGCACTCTGGGCCTTCTTAAAGCTTTTATGTAGACATTTGGAGATTATTTCAACTTTGACGCATCAGTGACCAAAGTGATATCCGATGCATTTCTCCCTTTCATTTGTATGACATATGACATAGTTTACTTGAGTTGGCCTTGCATGTGTTTATGATGGGTACCTCAACTGTGAATGGATCCGCTCACCTATAGACGAACACCTGCGATCACTGTTTGTAAAGTTTATGTAAATGATTTTGGAATGTTTTGTTGCTTTTCTTTAACAAAGTTTCATCTAAATGACGGAAGTGATCGATGAAGCCTGGGTCAGACAAACTCGTGATTGACATTATGAGCACCGTTCACGTGGGCGGAACGATGACATGACCCATTAAGACGCCTCGTACGACAAGAATATGATTTTCGGGTAATATTTCAAACAACAGATCCAGTCAGACAGGGAAATCGGACTGACGTTACCCACGTGCAGTGTGTAAGTGAGTGAGTAAATGAGTGGGTGGGTATTGAGTGAGTGAGTAAGTGAGTGAGTACCCTTGTCGCTTATGCAACATTCCAGCAATCAACACGGCGGGGGACACCAGAAGTGGGCTTTACACTTTGTATTATATGGGGAATCGAACCCGAGTTTTAAGTGTAACGACCGAACGCTTTAGCTACAAGACTATCCCACCACCCCGTAATGAGAATGTATTACAAACATAGGTTAAAGTTACAAGACACCAAGGACATAATTTGTTCGTTTAGCGGATTGCTGCATGGTCATATGGACGATTGCATGGTTTTGCCATTAGAAGGCAAGATAATGAAAACATATCGAAGCTCTAGTATCGTTTGGTGTTGCGTACTGCACAGACTGATGGCGTAGTTTTGTCATCGTTATCCCAATTCCACAGGCACTCACTACTGTTTATTCGAACCCATTTTCTATTCATCAAGGTAACTTTAACCAATTGTTATTAACAAAGTTGGTTCAACTTACAACATTCATGCTGCGTTGTACTGTGAATGTGTCTGAGGGAGACAATGACACATTCATCTGTGAAATGCATCCGTGTTCTCTCAGCAAATAAGTTTCCAGATCCTTGCGGCTTTTCAAATGGGAGACTTAATCAGCACTGTCGATACAGTAGTTGGCGCCTCGGAGGGGTACACTCAAAGTGACTGACAACCCGAAAAATGAATCAGTGTGCAATTATATATTCTCAGCTCCCTGGGAAGTTGACAGATCAAACTCAAAACTCCAGCTCTTTATTCTCTAGAAACCATCAACGGCGGTACATGGGATGAAATATACACATTTACATAATGTACAATATAGCAGCTTATAAATAACAACAATATTTCTTGTAAGGCACATGGACTTTTCCATTCAGTTTACCATATGAATCTACCGGGTACCCAGTCGCTGCCAGCAGCCGAGGTAGTAATAACCTGTAACATGTGTTTTTAAGGCTTGAGTGAGTGAGTGAGTTTAGTTCTCACCGCTTTTAGCACTATGGGGAATCTACGGCGTGACTAGCGAACGCTTTAACCACTAGGCTACCCTACCGCCCCTCATGGGGTTTAAACCAAACCCCAAAACGTTTCAATTGACACGACTACTGAGCGTGGTCGCGAACCTACAACTGTGTTACTTAATACGCGCTTTATGTGTGTCAAATTGTTTGTGTGCGAAAAGGTACACACAAAGCAGACTGAAAACAGTTGCAGAAACTCTGTATAATCGAAACACAAGTATTATACCCCTATCAAAATTTATTTCCCTATCTTTCCCCTGAAGATACGGGTTAGTATTGACCTCCAGTAACCCATGCTTGTCGTAAAAGGCGACTAACGGGATCGGGTGGTCAGGCTCGCTTACTTGGCTGACACATGTCATCGTATCCCAATTGCATAGATTGATGTTCATGCTGTTAATCACTGGATTGTCTGGTCCAGATCCGATTATTTACAGACCGACGCCTCATAGCTGGAATATTGCTGAGTGCGGCGTAAAACTGATCTCACTCATTCGCTTACTCATCTTTACATAGCTTACGTATATCTTTGACCACCTTTATTAATTTCTAATCAAGTACGTATTAACGAGCTATTTGACAACTGCAACGATTCCCAAAAGTATCAATGCTTCTTCTGTGCTAAGGATTACCTCCATGGTCAAGTGGATTGAGCGGTTGCCTGGTCGGACCGCCGGTGGCTCTATCCCGGCTGGGTCAAAACAAAAGAAAACGTTAAAATAGAGTAATTGTTGTTTCCCTTCTTTGAGTGGCATTTTAGAAGTTGGGAAGTACAATATAGAACAAACGTTTTGGATAACAACTTCTTTTTATTCGTGAGTGCAACGTTTCGATACAGATTCTTGTACCGTTGTCAAGCATAATGGAACATGAAGAAGGGGGGAAGTATATATATACTGGTTGTAACAATGTAACAAAGAAAACAACATAATTAACATAATTGGCTAGGCAGAAAGCTGATGAAGCCAGAGAGTAGACAAAGGACAGGCATGGAAGCCAATGATGTACAAATAATAATGAGATGTTTATACAGCAGAGTTTATACAGTAGATTGGGCTTTGTGGATGAGTGCATCATAAGCGGATGGAATAAGCGCTTGTCCTTTGTCTACTCTCTGGTTTCATCAGCTTTCTGCCTAGCCAATTATGTTAATTATGTTGTTTTCTTTGTTACATTGTTACATCCAGTATATATATACTTCACCCTTCTTCATGTTCCATTATGTTTGACAACGGTACAAGAATCTGTATCGAAACGTCGCACTCACGAATATAAAGAAGTTGTTATCCATAGTTTGTTCTATATTGTTGTTTCCCTGCCTGGTGCCGGCATTCAATGAACGTCTATATGAACGCAATAATCGTGAACGCGACGTTCAACTCCCATTTCAATACACCTCTAGGCTAATACTACTTATACCCCTCAGCAAACAATATTAACAATGATAATAAATACCACTATACTGATTGCACATGAGACTCTGTTGCGCAAGGTTACTATTAAACTGAATCTCGACCTGACTTAACAGCTTGGTTAAGGAGACATATGTCACTTGACTCAGCCCCGGGCAAGTCTTGAGACTTACTCTGGAGCCATGATTATACCCATTATCGGAAATGACGTCATATGTTTCCATGGATACACCAGGTTACCCTTTAGGCAAAGACGGACCTTTGATATCATTGTCTTGATCTGATCTACATTATAGATGAAGTCGAAGAGAGTTGTACGAAAGTTATGCATTAAAGTTTTATTGCTAATACATGTCATACTGATTCGGTGTCCTCCCATTTGTGAGAACTCCCAGTTGTGAGACACATTAATTAATGGTTCAGTGCACATAGGTGGTGTTTCCACATCCCTACAATGAAAGTGGGATCAGCCCAGTACCCACAGGAGGCATAGTCCATAGATGAGTTGACTAATGAAATAGATTATCAAAGATTTTATTTACACAGAAGAAATTATTTAATTCAATTATTTAGTTAAGCAGCTGTATCTTCGTGAGAAACTTAGAAATAGATTCCCATATTCTCTATTTTGATACAAAGAGTGTCAGCAGTGACCCTGGACAGTTTAACCGAAAGCTGTTGACTTGCTTGTTTCGTCCCATTAAACTTATCACTGTAATCTCACAATAGTTATACCTGGTTAAACTGAATTCTTTGAACAGACCTTATCGCACTGCCATTTCATACAAGCAGTTTCGAACTACGGAGAGTCGAAGTATTTCCTGGGAATTTGAGTCAACAAGGTTTAAGTTTTTGTAAACTTTGCACACACCCATAAAACAATCTACATTACGTATGTTTAATTACTATTTGACAAATAACTTAGGAACGAAAGAAAAGGGAACGCTCTTTTCAGTTTGTGAGTGAGATTAGTTTTACGCCGCATTTAGCAATATTCAAGCCATATTACGGAGGGGACACCAGAAATGGGTTTATTGTACCCATGTGGGGAATCGATCCCAGGGCTTCGACGTGACGAGCGGACGTTTTAAGCGCTAGACAACCACACCGCCGCTCATTTCAGTTTGAATATCACAATGGCGGAGTGTTGTTTCCGTGTGAACGCACAAGATCAGGTCATGTTATCAAAGCTGTAATCGTAAGTAACTCAATGATCACATTTCATTACTCTTGACAAGATCGTGGAAGAACTTGTAGCATGAAGTGATCCTTTATCTTAGGCCGACAACGGTCATCAAAGTTGTAGATCCATCTCGGGACGACTTTAACGACCCGGCATCATGTCACAATGTCACAAACAGTGACGAGGTTGGACATCATGGTAATTTCGAGCTATGGTGCCTCTTTTTCCCTCCTCAAATCATAGTTTGTAGACTATTTGTTATATATATATATATATATATAAGCAGGGGGTAGCCCAGTGGTTATAACGTTCGCTCGTCATGCCAAAGAGCTGGGTTCGATTCCCCACATGTGTGAAGCCCATTACTGGTGTGACTGCCATGACATTGCTTAAAACAGCACTGTGCCATAAGCACTCACCATTTGTAATACAGCGTTGGTTTTCCATGAGACTCAAGTTTGGCTTCCCAAGGTATTTTGTTTTTGGTTTTAACTCCTCACTTAACATTTCCAGCCATATTCCACACTCTACTAACAACCGAGTCTCAACAGACCCGTGAAGATCCGGGGTAGAATAGGTCTTCAGCAACCCATTCTTGTCATAAAAGGCGACTATGCTTGTCGTTAGAGGCGACTAACGGGATCGGGTGGTCAGGCTCGCTGACTTGGTTGACACATGTCATCGGTTCCCAATTGCGCAGATCGATGCTCATGTTGTTGGTCACTGGATTGTCTGGTCCAGACTCGATTATTTACAGACCGCCGCCATATAGCTGGAATATTGCTGAGTGCGGCGTAAAACTAAACTCACTCACTCACTCAACCAAACACACAGTAAAATGGCGGACATAATGAACATCACTCTATGTAATTGTGACATCATGACATGCAACAACCAAGTCAGCGAGCGAGTCATCTGATAAATCGCCACCAGGCATGGGTGGCTGAGGACCAATTCTAACATGAACCATCACGGTTTATGACACATAACTGGCTGGCAAAATAATGCATATACTAAAATTGCGTGTGTGCGAGAAGGTACTGAAAAAAACAGACTTAAGACAGTTGCAGAAACTCTGCATATTCAAAACACAAGTATTATACCGTACCAAAATATAATATTTCACCATCTTACCCCTGAAGATCTGGGTTAGAATTGGTCTTCAGCAACGCATACTTGTAGGAGGCGACTAAGGGGATCGGGTGGTCAGGCTCGCTCACTTGGATGCTCACGATGTCAATCACTGGATTTTCTGACCCAGATTTTCTCTACAGACCGCCGCCATATAGCTGGAATATTGCTGGGTGCAATGTTAAACAACAAACAAACAAAAACAAAACATTAGCATCTAATAACTATGTTGTGTTTGTTTACTGTCACCTGCAACCAAACACCGGTTATACGTTCCTTAGCTCAGCAGTTCGTGCTGTGGGCTCAGCTTTCAGCAGAAATGGGGGCGATGGGGTAGTAGTTAAGTGCTCGTCACACCGAAGACCTGGGTTCGATTCTCCACATGGATACAATGTGTGAAGCCCATGATGTGCCCCTCCGTGATATTGCTGGAATATTGCTAAAAGCGGCAGCAGAAATTTTTACTATTACGGAAAGGGTAACAACCATGATATATGGTTTTGAATTTTTTTTTCGAAATGTATTGGTTGGATTGGACAATATTTCTCTCTTCCCCCCAATAAATCTAATATCAAGTCGTTTAAATTACCATATTGCCACTTGAAAGGGAGATTGAGCTACACGTGCTAACAAGCGCGTAATGTCCTTAACCATTCCCACAATGCTTGAACACACAGACCCTTGAAAACTATTAAGAATGGGCGTTGTAGATTGCATAGTGGCGTGGTACCCTAAGCTCTTTATTTGTCCGTAGTGTAACCATATACCCGTGACTGGTCATCCAAAGAGTCCAGTTGCTACGGCCACAGTCCAGGTCACGATGACCTGACATGACCACCTCAGGAGATATGTCTGTTACCAGAAGCAAAGTGATAAGAATAGGGCCACTATGCTGCGTAATGAGATTGGTGCATTCACTAAGACCCAGTTTATCGCTTCTTCTAAATACAGTAAACCAGTCTTAACGTGCCTGAACTTGGTTCAAGGTCACGTAGACTTTTGGGCATCTAAAGTAGTTCTTTTTCACATATGCGGTAAAGGGTTTGCCGACCATTTTAACCTCAACAGATGCTTGTACATTTGTTGGGTTGAGTCCCGTCCGGGATTCGAACCCACACCCTCAGAGCCAGGCACCTTACCAATTATAACATGTGTTACATTTGACCACTTTCTAAATGGCGTTTTATATGCATAGTCAATAGGGTTGGGTATCGCCTAAATTTTCGTATTGCGATATTTTGTGGTATGTGTTGGCGTATTGCAATATGTATTGCAATATATTGTGAAAGTGTAACACATGGGTTAAGGTAATGTTTCATTTCTTTTGAAACAATGACACTGGTACAAGAGATCAATTGAAAATGTTTTCTATTTGAAGACTTCGCTCGAAAGTTTTGAACTCGAGAAAAAGCGTATGCAGCGGCGTCCGCCATTTTGGTTTGTTTATCCCTACGAGTGGCGGTAACAATCTATTTTTCTATGGTTTAAAAGTCATGCAAATGTAATTATATGACCAATAAACATTCTCAAAATTATTAATGTGTAATAATATAAAGGAAATACAAATGTTATTTAGTAGTTTTGACTTCATCACGAAAATCGTATCGGGAGAACCGGTTCGCGAAAGGTGTACCGCAATATATCGTATAGTGAAGTTCGAATTGCAATATACCGGTTAACCGGTATTATCGCCTACCCCTAATAGTCAATCTACACTTGTAGAGAGGGGTACACAAATATCCATATACTGTTATCCTTCCTGTCTGGTGTACACAAAGTCCGTGATCAAGACTACCAGTTGTCCGACTTCCATTTCTGTGGTTGAGTGGGTCAGATGCCTGACTCTTCGAGAGGATGGGACTCAACCTCCCAAGAGTACTAGAATCTGTTCAATACTGAGCGAGTGTAATCCCACAAGTATTAACAAATGTGCTACATTTGCCACTTTCTAAATGGCATTGTGTATTCATATTTTAACCATGGTTCTGGATAACCAACTTAACAATGATATTACGTTACAGCAAAATGGTATTTGTTTACTGAATTGGACTGTCAAGGGAGGTAGGGTGGTTGGAATCGGAGGGACGGGTCGTAAGGTGAGGAATATGGGTAGGAGAGGGCCAGGACTATGAAACTAAAGTAGATGATTATCTGTAAAATTAAAATTAAACTTATGCAAATTGTGCGTGTGGTCGACATGCTCGCCACCTGGTCTTATCACAGATTTTCAGTCATCCATTCAAACCATTTTCACCTCTGTTTTGAATTTTACACCCATTGGAATCTGTTAATACGGATGATCGAGTCTGGTACTTCTCGGGTTTTGACGTTTGACATTGAACACAACAATTATAACGGAGTCTAAATACCATGAAAAAACGTTCAGCAGCAAACTGATTTGAATACGGGATTTAACGAGATTCGACGAGACTTCACATCGATTCATGTATGAAACATACGGACATGTCAACATAGTATTCGACTAAAAATACCACACTCGTGTAAAATTAAAGTATGATGTATTTTCGTTGTCGGTATAAAATAAACTAACAATGATTCATCAAATACTTTCTCAGCACATCGAACTACACAAACAGTGCCCATGTAACATATTGCAGTACGATCATACGGTATCTACCGGCTCTATCGGGCCGTAGAGAAACAAGGGTTAACACGATCTGTTGCCAAGTTTCACCCTGGGGTTAGTTCCTGACATGAGTAGATTGTGTTATGCACTCTATAGCTGCCCCAGGCGGTGTTATGTGACTTCACACATGATATCAACCTTATAAAACCCAGCCACCGTCATGCCGATCACCGTTCGTAACATGATATCGATAATCCGAGCTCTCATTGATCACTAATCGATTGTAATCGTTTTATATCTCTGTGTGCAATGATGATGTTATTTAACAGTCATGAAGTAACTGTGGTGGTTATTGGCTTAGGAAGCGCTCAATTTGCACTTAGAGACAGAGCCTGGTTTGACCTTCACAATGCGTATTCACAACGAGTTGATTGAAATTTACGAAGGTCTACTAGTCTTTTTGTTGAAATTACAACACTGTCTGTTGTAAATACAATGTTCATTTTCATAAATGTGAATAGTTTGTTTATCTTTTTTCTGTGAGCAGACCGATGATCATTTTGACTGTAAAGATCGATCGACTGACTATTCGATTCGAATCTATCATTTCTATTGTGTTCATGGTCGCCGATACTCAGGGTCATTTACTAGTAAAGCGTTCCACTATTCGCTGCATCTTAACTGTGCGAGGATCCGCAGATCGTGAGTTCGAATCCAAGTTTAGCCCCGATAACAAAGCATGGTCTGTCAGAACCAGACCAGTGTTCGTGGGTATATCTTAAGTAATGAACAGTAGTGAATGAGCGAGGTTATTCGCTTCTTTTAGCAATATTCCCCCAATATCACGGCGGTGGAAACCAGGAATTCTTCAAACATTGTACCCATGTGGGGAATCGAAGCCTGATCTACGGCGTGACGCTTTAGCCACTAGACTACCCTACCACCCCGATGAACGACATAATATATATATGAAGTGAGTGAGTATGGTTTTACGCCGCTTTTAGCAATATTCCAGCAATATTACGGCGGGGGACACCAGAAATGGGCTTCACACATTGTACCCATGTGGGGAATCAAACTCGGGTCTTCGGCGTGACGAGCGAACGCTTTAACCACTAGGCTACCCCACCGCCCCATATACATAAAGAATAAATATGTGACCGTAATGTTATAGAACGTTATGGTGAAGAGTGCGATGCCAATAGGAGGGGGCAGGTGAAATAAACAGATACAATTATTAGCTCATCCAGACATTCTGTTGGAGTGGGGAGGGAAGGGGGCGGCAGTTGACTTGGAAACATACCGCTCCGGATTAACAGGGTTTAACAGTACAGAGAGATGAAATTTATCCCTTAAGCCGACCATATGTGATGGTTTTGCCTTTCCCCCGCTTTAACTGACACGCTGTAATACAAACGAAATCCTTTTTATAACGGCCTTAAACCTAATTCACTCACTCACTTTAAGAGGTATGTTTAGTGCTGCTATAATCCTTTAACACCACACCGGAAAAGAGAGCTGAGACCCATAATAAACACACGAGACACCGATGCCTATCTCAGGTAACCAAATCCTTCAGTGTTGAATCAAGAAGTGTTGATGCAGTGACAAGGCTTGAAGCACACATCAGCCACAATGGGTGTTTACTGGGTGATTGTGTGAACATAGTAACCCATTATTACAACAGATTTCGGTATCCGATACCTTGGATTCACATGGATGGTGTTGTTTGGAACAATTCATGATGTCTTCAATTTGCATAACTGGTGACTCACAGGTAGATATACTGAGATAAACAGCGAGATGGTCACGGTTAAGTGGGTCTCAAGGTCTGGTATACTCAAGGTCTGCTTAGTCATCTAATATGTCTGTAAAGTTTAACTTAAATAGGTTCAGGGAGTCCGACTTAACACCTCTTTCAGGTGAACAGTTGACTAGCCTTTGCATGTGTTTATGACGGTGCCAGCGGTGAGGCAGGGTGCGTTCACCTATTCTCAAACACCCGGTGTCATCACTAATAGTGATTTGGAAAAATAGCTGGTGATGTCGGAATCTCTCAGTGGACTCTACTTTTAATACAGATTGGGAAATGGTTTTGTGGCTTTTATTTACATGTTTATCACTTCGGCAGAAGCCACCCGTGAAGGTCCGGGTTAGAATGTACATGTACCTTCAGTAACCCATGCTTGTCGTAAGAGGCGACTAACGGGATCGGGTGGTCAGGCTCGCTGACTTGGTTGATACATGTCATCGGTTCCCAATTGCGCAGATCGATGTCCATGCTGTTGATCACTGGATTGTCTGGCCCAGACTCGATTATTTACAGACCGCCGCCATATATCTGGAATATTCCTGAGTGTGGCGTAAAACTTAACTCACTCACTCGACGCAAGCCACGAGCACGGGTCTTTTGGTTGCAAACCTAGAAACCTGATCTCGGAGGACCTTGGATAGCAGGGTTCATTCAGGTGAAACTCTGTAACACAAAACAACTTTGGATGTTTCGGATTACGTCCCTTTGTAAGTGCTCTCTTTAGAAAAGTCGAAAAAATGTCGTTACGTCACCGGAAGGTGGTGGTGTTTCAAGGCCGCCGCTAATGTTCAACATGCCGTCTCATCACTGCTGTACCACAAACCACAATCAATCCCTACACCTTCCGCACTCAAACACACAATAGAAGGACAAGAACAAGAAGAGGAAGAAGAAGAAGAAGAAGAACAACAACAACCAGAAACGAATAGGAAGGTCTTCAGAGGAAGGTTACACTAAGATATTGAACTTTAGACAAGTCTTTGTTATTATTCTATTCGCTGTTATCAATAAATGACTTTGTCATTTTACCAATTTAATGGCCGCTTTTAAGTCTAGTGATTTTGTGGCTAATATAGTAAAACATATCTATAACATAACTAGAGATTTAAGATCACTATTTCTATTTCATGAACTTCCAGGCGTTTAGTTATGGTGTTCATGATCAGTTGAAAAGAAAGTTCAGAAACTTCTTTCCAGTATGTACACCGTCTTCCCTCATTTGAGAAATTCTACCTCGACGTCCAAGATGGATGATAAACACATAATAAATATTAAGACAAAGAAATGCATGAGATGCTGTTCCTGAAACCCCACTGGCAAAGTCATATTTGGAGTCTCGGCACAAAAATATGAGACTATCTTTTGTTTAACATAGTGCAAGGACAATCTGAGTGTAATATTCAGCGTTTGACGTCGTGGAAGTTAGGAGCTAGGAGAACGTCTAAGGATAATACCACAAAACTAAATACAATGAACTACGTTTTTAACGAACACGTTTATAACGAATATAAAGAAATGTGTTAACTAGCCACATACTGTATATTTGGTCAAAATGCCTATAGCAAGCTATTAGTGGTCTCTTTGAGTTCACTGCACATATATACGTTGACCCTGACCTTGCTTGTGTTGACCCTGACCTTGCCTGCGTTAACAGCCTGCCGTTTATAAATTATTTAAACATGCAAGTTACTGTATAGTTATTTAAAATGCCTATAGCAAGCTATTAGTGGTCTCTTCGAGTCCACTGCACGTATATACGTTGACCCTGACCTTGCCTGTGTTAACGACCTTGCGTTTATAAATTATTCAAACATGTCTGAGTCATGCACCACCTCATGTTTATGCATATGGAAACACACACGGACCTACTGCATAAACCTCGGTCTAGGTAAACCCTTCCTGCCGTTCAGTGTCCTGTAATTGTAGCAAGGATCCGTTATTTGATCTTCAGCTTATATACTTATATGAGTCCTCTCTAAACCTTCCCATTTAAACTCATGTTAAACACAGACGTTGATTTCCCTAACCTTCTATGGGAGTTGGTTGTAACTCCTCTAGTGAAAAGCACTTACATGATGAAACTGTCATTTATTGCCTGGGGGTAAAATAGTTAATCTCTGTCCCACTTGTTGAGTCTTCACACCCAGCGTCTTGCATCTCCACCTGGAATTTATACAGTGAATAAACATTAGGCATGTGTGGAGATTGTCTAGTGCTGAATGTAAAGTTAATAGGGTGTAAGCTCGGCTGAGGTATAGAATTGTCTCGTGTCATCGTGTGTCATCGTATGTGGAGCATCGTTGTTTTCCTACGTGGAGGCTATTTGCAAAGCCTTTCCAGGGTTTAACATTCAAGGCCTCGGTAAAGTTTTCACAATGTTTTATGGTAGGCATTGGGAATACATTTCCAAATTTGACGTATTCGTAAATGTCCGCAAATGAAGTCAAATGCAATTCCTTTCTTTGACGTGCACCATATGTTTCTGTCTCCTTTAGATGAACGGTTGTCTTGTCTTTGCATGTGTTTGTGACATATGATGCTGATGGTGAGGATACGGTTACATTTCCGCTAACAACTGGTTCCATGTTTTTGTTGTTATTCAAAAACATGGTTATGGTACAGTTTGAATCGTACAATGGACTCTTTAAGAAGAGAGTTTTTGTCTTTTTTAATAAATGTTTCTTTAGTTCTTTAACAGTTGTTCACTTCCATGTTTGTAAAGTCAAAAGGTCGACTTTGTGATTCAGGGTAAAACAGGTTCCCAGTGAATTATGTATGTCCTCAGAGGCCTTGATGACGTTGTTCCTTGCTCGTCATTGCCTCCAAATCGCGAGCATCGATGCTCCATGAGGTCAATCACCGGGTCATCTGGTTCAGATTTACGTCAGACGTATGGGCAAGACAAAGCCCAGAAACGTTGTGTATACAATAAAGAAGAAATGAGATCCATAATATTTTGTCTTATACTTGAATACCAACTTCTGTATGCCTCTAAAAAAACTGGTTCAGATTCGATTGGGCGTAGGGGTAGCCTAGTGGTTAAAGCGTTCGCTCGTCATGCTTAAAACCTGGGTTCTATTCTTCACATGGGTACAATGTGTGACGTCCATTTCTGTGTTCCCCGCCGTGATATTGCTGGAATATTGCTAAAAGCGTGGTAAAACTGAACTCACTCACTCATTCATTCGATTATTTACACACCACGATCATACGACAGAAACATCGCAACAAAACAACCAACAAATAATGTTGTAATACAAAGATATGTTTATACTGGCATATCTCGTAATTACACATCTATGTTCATCATACCTGCCAGGTAATTTTCGAAATAGTTATAAATCAGATATGCATGTATGTGAATATTACACCATTAACGAGTATTTATGATAATATTCATGATAAAAAGATAACAGTACTGAATACAGCTATTCAGCCAATAAGATAGATATCCACTGTACAGTGTCAGTATGGTTCTAAACATATCAAGTATATCGCAATTCATCAGCATATATTTATGTTAAAATTGTATCAGTAATAATGTTTACGACAGTATATGCTGAAATTTGATCAATACTAATGTTTTCACCAGTATATATTAATGTTGAAATTGGATCAATACTAATGTTTTCACCAGTATATATTAATGTTGAAATTGGATCAATACTAATGTTTTCACCAGTATATATTAATGTTGAAATTGGATCAATACTAATGTTTTCACCAGTATATATTAATGTTGAAATTGGATCAATACTAATGTTTTCACCAGTATATATTTATGTTGAAATTTGATCATTAATAATGTTTTCACCAGTATATACTTATGTTGAAATTTGATCATTAATAATGTTTTCACCAGTATCTGTTGAAATTTGATCAATACTAATGTTTTCACCAGTATATATTTTTGTTGAAATTGGATCATTAATAATGTTTGAAAACTGAAAGAAGAATAGAAACCACAAAAACAAAGACTGTTTAGGTTTCCTGAATTTCAAGTATTTTTTTATATTTGTATGTTAATGTGTCTCATTACTGAAATATAACCACTGACGATTTACATTTTATAAACAGTTGACGCATAGTATTTAGTCTGTTGATCAACGCTACAAGTTTCACGTTCACTGAAGTTCAACAACTTTGAATTATAATGACATTCAACAAAACAGTTGTACAGATATACCCCTATTATCAGTCGTCGATCATGCAGTACGTCTGTTCAGTACATCTAAGCCTGCAGTATCAAACATAACCTGTCGTCGACAAGCACTATACTATGCTTGATTTCAAATCAGTGCCTGCAGCTTGTCATGTCAAAGCTTTGATTTGTTCAAATGTTTCATTTGACAAGGACATGTGTCAAACAATCCTCTTTCCCTAACACCAATTTTTCTGTACGTTCCTTCTTGTGTCCACTTAAGCTGCCATGACTGGCAGTTGTCAGGTCACCACAACAATCAGAGTCCAGGTCATCAGGTACACTGATACTGGTCACAGATGGCTAGAGGCTGAAATGGACATACATTATCCCCGATCCATTTTATCGAAGCTGTCAATCAGTTATCTTGTTTATGGCAGGATTTGGTAAGCACGCTCCACTAACTTCTTGTTGTTGTTGAGTCTCTTCTATGTACCTTTAAGAGGAAAGTGATGGTTAAATACGGATGCAATTATAAGTGAGGTGGTGCCACAAGAAACATGTATTTTACACATTAAAGTAAATGGACTATGACAAAGCAAAACTATGAGATCGGAACATTATGGTATTATTGTCATTAACAAATTTTAATAACATCATGGAATAACAACAGAATATGACAAAGCAACAATATGAGATCGGAACATCATTGTATTTCAATAACATCATGGAATAACAACAAAATATGACAAAGCAAAAATAAACCTTTGGTCTCGATTGTATGCCCAACCTGACTCCCTAGGTCGTAGCCAAAGTGAGTGAGTAAGTTTGGTTTTACGCCGCTTTTAGCAATATTCCATCAATATCACGGCGGGGGACAGCAGAAACAGGCTTTACACATTATACCCATGTGGGAAATCGAACCCGGGCCTTCGGCGTTGACGAGCGACGGTTTTAGCCACTTGGCACCCACATCGACCCCCTAGCCCAGTGGTGAAAATTATATGAGTATCTGAGTATCTGTTAAGTAGTAGCAACATCATGCTGACGAGCGCACAAGGTCGTATTCGCACAATTTCCAAGGTTTGGCATCGAACCCGTACATATTGCATGACGGCCGAACACGTTACCAACTGCCCTATTCCATCATCTCACTCAGATCAATTGTGAATTAACCAAGCCTAAAACATCAGCTGTGATGTTTCATACAGGTAGATCATATTTCGTTTATTATGATCATTATATTCCTCTTGTATCATCATAAAGCAAGGAAATCGGTTAACTCAGTACAGGTAAGCACTTTATTATACCTTCCGTCACCATTTCTAGTTTGAAAAATAAATCCCATAAAGAAAACAGATACCACGCGCTCCGCCTCAGCCTCGCCACGTGTGTGATGCTGGAGACATCCAAATCTCCTTAAAAGATTAGCTTATCTTTCCTAATGGTCATCTTAAGGACAGGAGATCAAGCGGCCAGACATGGACCATTGAAAACACTCACCTGACCTCATCGTACACCGCTAGATGGCTTGGGTGACACATAAAACGTAGGCGAGAAGAGAAGAGAAGGACATTTGTTGCCATTGTGTAAAAAGGTGTTGGACTCAACGATTTTTAAGCAATATTTTCGATATATTAGAGAAGTTATGCATGCACGTAGAACATGCATCCAATTCGTGAAGTGAAAATGTGTTTTGTTCCATGTTTTGTGTTTAAACATTCATCCTGGACCTATATGATTTTTGTTGTTTTTTTTAACGCCAAACTGAGCAAACTTCCAGCTGAAGACGGGAGCCCGTTCATAATCAAACCTTGACCATGCAAACCAGTGATTGACATCATGAGCATCGACCTACGTTATTGGGATACGATGGCATGAATGAACCAAATAATCGAACCTGATCCTGCTGTAATCTCTAACGACAAGCATCGGTTACTGAAGACCCGCATTGCCTACCTGTAAACAACAGATTCTGGTCTGGAATTAAGCAAAACAGGTACGGCTGCACTGGGGAAAAGGGGTCCCTTTTTCAAAACTTCTTTAAACTTTATGACGATAATTCGAGGTCGATTTGAGCTAACCTTGCGCCCTTTATAACCCTACCTCTGGTTATAAAGACGTTTTCACAGTAATTATCTTCACATATGTTCCTATAAACAAGAAAAAAACTTGACAGACACATTAAAACGGAAGGTATTTGAATAATATTTGAACAACACACATCGCAACGTAACATCTATATATGTTATCGTCTTCATCTGTTCGTCTACATATATTTGATTGTACGCAACACTCAAACTAACGCAACGGGTATTCATATTCTGTGATTACAGAACCTTCTGCCAAGTTGTCTACACCTTAAATACAAACACAGGCCACGCTAACCTTGACCCCATAGATATTTTGATAGCAATAAAAAATCTGTCGATGGAGCAGAATTCCTCTTCACCTTGCTACCCCACTATGATGAATGGTTTATGGTTGCAGCGCAGAGGATGTTGTATGCATTCCTACAACAGGTTTATAAACACGAGCTTAGGAGTTTCGTACAATGAATTTCTTGTGTGCATGGAAGGATTTTTCCGTTTTTATGAGCACGTCTATTCATTTAGTGATGCAGTGACATTAAATGGAGACTCAAGTTCGAGAGGACGGTTTGATTGCCTAAATACAGTTACACACCGTTGTGTCGAAATAGAGGGCACCTGCGGAAATACTTCGGGTTATCCGAAGTTCGACTTATTCGAATTATGAACCTGTACGAAGGCACAACACTTTTACTTCGATACAACCGGAGGTTCGACACATCAAAGTTCGAGATAAAGGTGATGGACTTATGGTATTGTATGTGAATCCACTGTCGGATGACGGTGTTCATCGGTGTAACTGACAGTGCTTTGTGAACTCACTGCCTCTATTACCTCAGCTGTCACGTGCTTGCATCCATGCCATGACTTTTTAATGGACAAACCGTCCAAGAATTCGGGTTAGAATTGGTCTTCAGCAACCCATGCTTGTCGTAAAAGGCGACTAACGGGATCGGGTGGTCAGGCTCGCTGAGTTTGTTGACACATGTCATCGTATCCCAACTGCGTAGACCGATGCTCATGATGTTGATCACTGGATTGTCCGTTCAGACTCGATTGTTTACAGACCGCCGCCATATAGCTGGAATATTGCTGTGTATGGCGTTAAACTACAAACAAAACAAACAAACAAAATCTTAATTGACGGCTCATGTTCCGGACACAGGTCAGGGCAACTGTCCCCGAGGATTGATGATCCCCGATCCCTAGAAATATAACACTGGTCAAGTAGATTTATGGCATCCGAAATCCCCACCCCACCCAGTCCCTACTTCATCTTACACCCCGACCAATCAGTTCAGATCAGAATGAGCTTAAGTGACTTTCTTCTCTCTTCCAGTATATATTGGTAGAAGGATCCTGTTTCTTGATAAAACAACACGATAACAATAGAATATTCATGGACAGATAATATGCGCGTAAAATAAGTGTTTGTCATTTCTGAAAAGCAAATCTTTCGTATCTTTCTTAAGCAGGTGTGGTTGTTCACACGGCATGTGCTCCTCATCAAAGAAGTAACGGAAAACGCTAGAACACGGTGGGGTAGCCTAGTGGTTAAAGTGTTCGCCCGTCACGCCGAACACCCGGATTTGAATCTCACATGCACCCCCCTCCCTTCCTACCCAATTCGTGAAGCCCATTACTGCGGTGATATTGTTGGAATGTTGCTCAAAGCGCTGTAAAACTAAACTCACTTACTCACTTAAAAAGTCTCAAAACAAAAACTCTTGTAAATCAAAAGGGAAGTACGCACTATGCTAATTTTAAAACAAAGTATTAACGGTGTCTATTAAAAGCTACAAAATAGCATAAATCTTAATGAATTAACTCGAACTAGCTCGAATTACAATCGTTATCTCGTACGTGTAGCATTCGACAGCTACAATTCGGCATGGTCATTTCCCAAGATCCAGTTGCTAGGCAACGAGTGGTACAACGCCCGAGTGTTCAGCGGTGGTTGGGATGAAGGGGCTTGTGTTTTCCGTGACGTGAACGTGACGATTTCAATGCCACCTGGTTTTGCGTCCTCCCCCTCACCGTCGGCGTCTCATTATTACCTGGATTAACGACTTGTCCTGTGGGCTAGGTACAGTGCACGTACGTATATCAACGAAGGTCTCTCAACGATTACATCACCAGGGGTAAATGCTTGTGTAGTCTCTGTGTCGTTTAACATTAATTTATAACGGAATAATTTATCCAATAAGTTATGGACTATATATTTACTGTTTAGTAATTGTAATACATGAGTATATTGACGTTTTAAACACGTCTTTTACTAGAGGCTGGGCGGGGTGGTGGGGTAGCCTAGTGGTTAAAGCGTTCGCTCGTCTCGCCGATGACCCGGGTTCGATTTCTCACATGGGTAAAAATGTGTGACGCCCATTTCTGTGTCCCCCCGCAGTGATATTGCTGGAATATTGCTGAAAGCGGCGTAAAACTAAACTCACTGTAGACGCAAGACAATCTCGAAATAATGCCGGACATATACTTTTGGACCGCCGGGCACTCGTGTTATGATGAAAGATATTATAGGGGCAAATCTGGGATTCGAACTTATAGGCAGCGGATCTTGACACGTCGAAGGGAGGCAACTTTGCATAAATATGAACCCTTACATCGCTGGGTCAAATTGTTCTCAGAGTTCACGTTGATAAGCATTGTTAGTACAGAAGGTGAGTGTGTGAACTTGTTTTAAGAACATGGTAACATGGTACAGGTATGATACTCAACGATGGACCCATGTCGGGGATCGAACTCCGACCTTCAGCAAGATGGACCAACACTTCAATCAAAGTCACCCCAGTGCACCGTTATTCATGAACCTCAACAAAAAAGCAAAAGAACCAGTGTGAATACAAAGTGCCAAGGGGCGGTGGGTACAATGTGTGAAGCCCATTTCTGGTGTCCCCCGCCGTGATATTGCTGGAATATTGCTAAAAGCGGTGTAAAACTAAACTCACTCACTCACTCACTCACTCACTCACTCACTCACTCACAAAGTGCCAAACAGTATCAGTGGGGGAGCGGCTAGCATAGTTGAAAAATAAAATTCAGGTGCTTCTAACATGGACATAAACGTTAAACACATCCAGACGAAAAGGGCTTAATTTTGTTCCGCGTGTCATGAGGACAAAACACCACGCCACTCCTGTTTCATGTGGCAGTCTTATTCAAATTAACAACCTGTGCAAAATATGTATCGGAACAGGATGCCTCTGAAACTAGACACGTGTGCACCCTCAAGGGTGTCCGCAGAGGTATGTAGCGGAGTGAATGTCTGTTTATCCAAATAACTATAGTATGCACGGCACTGCATTCCATGGCGATTACGTCACGTGATATCACGATGCATCATTATGTTAAAGGAAAGGTTCCTCACTCAGAGATTTACGACTGACTGACTGACTGAGTTTGGTTTTACGCCGCTTTTAGCAATATTCCAGCAACATCACGGCGGAGGACACCAGAAATGGGCTTCACATATTGTGCCCATGTGGGGATTCGAACCCGGGTTTTCGGCGTGACGAGCCAACACTTTAACCATTAGGCTACCAACTGCCCTTTAGATACCATGAAGCATTTCAACATGGATACCCGTCCAATAAATATCATACTGACGTCGATTCGCCATTTCGTTGTTTCATCCGGTCATCCGCGAAATACCTTTCGGCATGACATGACAAGGAGATCGAACCCCAGACCCGCAACTCTCCAGACAGCAACTCTCTCCACTTGACCACGAGGCCGAACAACTGAGGCTTGCCATGCTTAATTGTATGACTGGGAAAGCATGTATACCGACTTAATATATCAACTAGTGGGTGATTATTTACCCTTCGATACCGATAAACAATAGATGCATTCACATAGATTAGCGAAGGGGGCTTTCTATTGCCTATTCTCTCTATATTTCACGTAGTACATTTTCAATATTATCTGTATCACTCAGCTATGCTTGCTAAATGGGTGTTTTGTGAAAGGATTTTTTTTTCATCTGTTATGACGAAACCACAGAATTAGTACGGTTAGAAAATATGTATAGACGTGTATTTGTACCTGGAACTCATCACAAAATTGCGAGGGAGTTAGGATTAAAGTCGCCATGTACAGTGGTTGGGCTATCTAATGACTTGACTGTCTTTCTTTGCATTTTGCACTCAGCAATATTCCAGCTATATAATGGCAACCGTAAATAATCGAGTCTGGACAGACAACAGCATGAGCATCGTTCTACGCAATTGGGATAGGATGACATGTGTCAACCCAGTCAGCGAGCCTGATCACCCAATCCCGTATGCCTTTACGATAAGCATGGGTTGCTGAAGACCAGTTCTAACCCGAATTTTCACTGGAAGACATAATTATTCGCCACAGTTTCAAAACACGCTGTAAAAGTATTTGCTGATCAGTATGTTTCAAAACACCCATGTTTAGGAATTTTATTGAAAAAAGACACTTAATATCTCGCCCCACTACACGCACCAAACATCAAATGGTGTCCATAAGCATACGACTATGCCCATTTTGAAGAGTAACTATGCTACTCTTACTCTTTTGCATGATTAACAAGATTTTCACATGGACATTTATATAAGAGAATATGCAAGAAGGTTCTGTTGTCACAGTCCCCTGTTGGCATTCCTGTCACCTTACATCACTTTCATCTAGTCATGGTATAGAAATATATCTCTGTATTCAATTGACGCAGGCAGGAGAGCACCCTGGTTCACACCTACTACAGATTTGTCCTACGCAATGCCCGGTTCGCGTTCAGTAAATATTAACAAACACTACAGGACATTCATTCTCAGCTACATTTTTGGGCTGCCAGGTAGACCTATTGACAATCACGCACAGGCCCAAGCTAGGGGAGACGGCCCTGCGGCGAGACTTACATCGATAAAATGTCTTGATAAATTTCTTAATATATATACTTAAACGATGTTTAAAACATGTTTATATGCAATGCGAGAGTAACTATTTGGGCAAGCAGTCTCAGCAAATACAGTGAATACTTCTATAAATAGGCCAGGCCGTACAGGAATTAATGATAGCGTCTGTTACGTGGGTGGTAGGTTAGTGTTGCATGATACCACAACTACTTGCATCAAAGTATATCAAACAGTTATTTGTGCTTACACCTGGTTAATCACGTTTCTATCTAAATCTGGTTTATAAAGCAAATGCATGTAGTTATATTTGGTTTATCAAGCAACTATTTGTATCTGGTCTGTCCTGCAAATACATGTAGTAACAGTTGGGTTATCTAGCAGCTATTTTGTTCCGGTATGTCAAGCAAATACACGTAGTAGCATTTGGTTTATTAAGCAGCTATTTGTGTTTGGTCTGTCAAGCAAATCCATGCAGTAACATTTGGTTTATCAAGCAGCTATTTGTAAGTGGTCTGTCAAGCACATCCATGCAGTAACATTTGGTTTATCAAGCAGCTATTTGTGTCTGGTGTTTTAAGCAAATGCATGTAGTAACATTTGGTTTATCAAGCAGCTATTTCGTTCAGGTATGTCAAGCAAAAGCATGTAGTAGTATTTGGTTTTTCAAGCATGTGCTAAAAATGCATCTAGTTTTTTAACTGATTATCTGTCTCATTAAACAATAAGGGCAACAGTTTTCATACCAGTAACCTATTTATTAAACAGTCTAATGTTATAATGCCAACAGGCATCACGGCGACATCAGTCTAACGTTTATTACTTGAGAACAAACACGTATACTTCTAGAATATTCTATCGCCCGACACAGAGAGACGACACACAGTACAATGCATACACCTCAGCTTGAGTTTTCTGAAGGCGTAAGGCAACAAACATGCCATTGAGACAGCATTATGATGAGACGACAGTTTCAACCTTATACCCATTCTATGTCAATATGAATGACAAACCACCAGGGCTTTTCTGTTCATTCGGCTGGGGATGAAAGACCCAATGTGGACGCGATACGCCTGGATGAGTTGTGCCGGCTTGTTAGGTCTATTTCTAAGCACACTTGAAGGAGCTGGGTCTCCTTACCACAAAGAGGAGAATAGATCACCGAGAGCTGTATGCAGGGTTAGGTGTATTCCAACAGCCCCGACCGTGTACTGTTAACGTGTGACACCGACAAGGTCATGTCTACCCGGGGGAAATGCTGATTCTGTAACATGACCGACGAGAAATGTCAACTTTCACTTTAAACAGATACAGATATATTAGTTACTTGATATGTTAATTGAATATTTTAAAATTTCGTTATCACGGTTGATATATATTATATTTAACAGGCAAGGGACGAGTGTGTACGTCACGTGACTAATGTACATATTTAAGAGGACAGGGATGAAAGTGAATGCTAGAGCATAAAACATGCATCTTTAACAGGACAGGGATGAAAGTGAATGCTAGAGCATAAAACATGCATCTTTAACAGGACAGGGATGAAAGTGAATGCTAGAGCATAAAACATGCATCTTTAACAGGGCAGGGATGAAAGTGAATGCTAGAGCATAAAACATGCATCTTTAACAGGGCAGGGATGAAAGTGAATGCTAGAGCATGAAGCATGCATCTTTAACAGGGCAGGAATGAAAGTGTACGTACAATGAAAAACAAACGTATTTGCCAGGCAGAGTTGAAAGTGCATAATATAAAAGAACCAAATGCCTCTTTAACAAGGCAGGGATGAGGGACAACAAGGCACACCAAATAAGAGAACATTATCCAAAACGCAATAGCAAAACAATCCCCAGTCTTGGCTCTACTCAAGAGATGTATTGTACATGGCAAAAGAGCTCTGAAAATGCATGTTTAGGCATATGCATCCTCCGTCCAACTAAAATTCATTAAGTCTGTCAACTTGTATTTTGCGTATAATTTTGCAATCATATAATCGATGCCATGTTCTATAAATTTGATCTTAAAGAAGTAAATAGAGTTATAGAGTCAACATGTTCCATTTTGATTTCACATTAAAATAAATACTTGTATTTTCCCTTTCCAAGGAAAAGTAGTACAATGTATAGTAACGTTAAGTGTAAGTAGCTTTCTACGATGACACTATCAACAACACAAAAAACTAGCAATTCATGTTATTCAATTAAATATAAGTTATTTCATAAATATGAAATACTTGGTTGCCAAATCCACAGTGCATAAGTGTCAGAGTGTGATATCGTTTTCTGAAGCCACTTGGAGGGCTTCTCTCTTGCAATGAATGGACCAGAATGAAAGCCTTGCATGAAGAATGCCTATTCACATTCACTCTACAGGCCAACAAAAGCTACAAGAAACTCACCAAAACGAGTTGTAACAGAGCCACAGAATGCCATCAACTTGTCGAGTCAGATTTCACTTCGACAAATCATTTATCTATTATTGGTGATCTGTCAAATGAACCATGAATAGGCTTTTGTCAATTATCAGACATTCCTGTTTGTGCGGGACTGAGGACTTTGCAGGTGTGTAGTCACCCAGAGCATTATGCATGCAAATGTAAACACGGTAATAAATTTCCTTAAACCATTCTTGGAAGTGATAGCATGAGTCACCCAAAGGCTCTGCCACATTGCTGGATGATTCATCCATACGTTTGTGGTGAGAGTTTCTTACAAGGCCTATATGCAAAAAAATCATCCAAAAACTTTTTCAAAGCAAACAGTCTAGATCTACCTGAACAAACAATATCTGAAAGTACTTATTTATTCGTTAGGGTAAAGTGAGCTCAACAAATTGTTACAAGCGTTCATCTAGCATGTTCCTTTAACCTTAAATCAAGTTAAGTCAGGGAAAATGCTTTACGGTTTCAACGCCAACATTTAATCAGTGATCTAGTGTAACGCCTACTGGCTCTCAGTATATCTAAGTCATGATGTATAACTGTATGATAGCCCGGCCTACACCTATCATTTAGATAACCCCTATCTCAAGGGCAAACTATAGCCTCCACATATTCATCAGATATGTAACTTCGTCCAGTGTTCAATCTCCCGTGACAAGTGTTATTCTACTACAGAATGTCCCACGTAGAACTGTATATTCTAACGATGGAGAGAGCAGAATGGTACATATTCCGCGACTGCACTATCGTTAGTTTACCAACGTCAGGTAATCGTATAACCGGGTAGTCGGCCACCCCTATGATGGCGTGGGTGTGGGTGTTGCCTCAGTTGCAAGGTCAATGTTTTGCGAGCGGAGTCGAGGGTGGACATAAATCAATAATTTCATTTCCCGAGGGTTTGGGTCGTCACGCAAGTGCTCGGGTGATAAATACAATTGAGATAAGACATTAGAAGGTATTTCCACTCAGCCAAGTATCTTTAACTTCAGCTTTCATCAAGGAAAGGGGGATGGAATATAGAACCGACTACTCTAACACGCAACATCTTCATTTGAATGGGAATTAAGTCTGCCATTGTTTATTTACATGTCGTTCTGGGCACCAGATGAAAGAATTCATGTCTTTCTAATGAAGATTGGATGGTCACAGAATAAACTATTGTATTTTTCGATTCGTTCTTTCTCACACTCTCTCATTTGTTGAATGTGAGATAGTGCTTATATGACCCAAGAATTCAACTCAATTATGGATGCTATCAACATCCTTTTAGTGCAATTTCAATGTGATCACCCAGGTACTATCAAATATGCAAAGTCGAGATTTTTCATATGGAAATACAAACTATTTTAAAATGTAACCATACACATTTCAGAAGTCAAACCACAGCATCACCTAGTTCGAATCTTGTGGGAAGCTCGGTGGTTGGATCCATACCAAAGATACGTTCAAAGATGGTATTTGTTGTTTCCCTGCCTGGTTCAGTGTTAAGAGTTCAAACAAGGACTTGATTCAGTATAATGCTTCTGAGTAGGCTATCGACTTTTAATGTGGTAACTAGAACTACAAAACCGACATATGTCTGGACCTACATGTATCAAGTGGGAGGGCGGATTGTCGAAGGCAGGCTCCATACCAAAGATGCGTTAAAATATGATAATTATTGTTACCCTGCCTGGTGCTCGAGGTTAAGGCGTTAAAACAAGAACTGGATCCAGTATAATGCTCCTGCGTAGGTTATATCGATCTTTAATGTGGTAACTAGCACTGTAAATCCGGCATATGTCTGGGCCTACATGAATGCAAGTCGTTATAAAAGTAGAATACTTTTAAACGCGATTTACAATGTGCCTGGGAAGGGTATCCCTGTTAAACTTTGTCATTGTAGTTAGCCAATAAATCAGGCATTAGTTCACGCGTTGATGAATGCACGTCGCCGTGCCAGAGGAATTCTGATCGCCTGTTTCACCCAACCTTAACGCACGTGTTGAACCAACAGAGTAATAGATACAGACATCCAAGGTCTCAATTCCCATAGGCCATAGCATCTGGATCACTCGACCATATGGAATCGAGTAACTGGAAGCAGATTGTATTGTTTCTATTGATTTAGCACGTAATGTAATTTGATCACCAGTGCTTCCAGAAGTACAACGATCTAAGTGGTCACCTTGACCTATCACATTCCTACGATATGATGCATGTACAGTGTAGGGTGATGTGTTATTTTGCATCAGTATATTTTTAATGAGAGATGTTTCGGTTTCATCATTTAGTAAAACACTGCATACCAGGAATAGGTAAGAAATGAAAGATTTTTCCATGCAGAATTAACAGAGCGTGCATTGTCAGTAGAGGCGTGGTGTCTGTTGTTGGGACCTGCATGGTAAATTGGATGGAAACGGGTCTTGTGAGTTCATTTTACGTAACTAAACAAAAGGGACCAGATTTTCTTTGTGTCTTCGTAGTGCATGCTTGATATGGTTTCCAAAAGGGAAATGTCTTGTTTCTTTGTTTGTATTGTCTGCAACCATTGGTGGCGCGTGGTCCTGTGCTCAAAGCTCAGGTCACAAATCGGTGAAGTTAAGCAGCGTCGAGCTCGGAGAGTCCTTGGATGGGTGACAGTGTTTGGCAGCTTGACTCCTGAGAGTTTCTAGGACTTCAGTCCTGCCCCACAACGAAGCACATGTGACACATGTGGTCTCACCTTAGGCAAGTGAGTTTGTTCAAAATTGTCTCTGTTCACCCAGCAGGAAAATGGGTAGCCGGTCGAAAAAGTCATATGACTATAACCTTCTAGCGCCTAACAGGCAGCTTGGGTTATCCGGGGTAATAATGTGCTGTGCCTTGATTGTTAGCGCTATGAGCATACCTAGTGTGGAGTTTTGCGCTATATAAATGGACACATTATTATTATTATTATTTCAAATTTTATAACCATTAATGTATTTGCAGAACATTTCCAGAATGCTCTGCATGGAAAGTGTTGCACCTGTTATGCTTCATAAGGCGAACATAATGGCCAGATCAGCATTATGCATGTTGCAGAACCTTAGGTACACATAAACTTACACATTCGGCATCCATTTATAAAATAATGTGTCAATATCCATTCCACATCCTGCGTTGAACAAAATAACAAATGCATTGCATAGTGAATATCGTAATTGGTAGTTCAGTTACATTTCTCAAATAAACTTCAATTGTCAGATGTTTTTTCCTCGTTGGTCTCAGTGTACAAACAGATACTAGGGATTGGATAGGGAATGCATTATAAATGAAATATGACTTTACCAAGTGATCTAGGTGTATAAGCAGACAATAGAAATTGGTCAGACAATACATTGTAATTGAACAAAGTTTCAGATGACTTTGCTGCATGATCGAAATGTACAAGCATTCAAAAGGGAATCGACAGAAAATGCATTGTAATTGAACAAAATGTCAGATGACATTGTAATTGAACAAAATGTCAGATGACATTGTAATTGAACAAAATGTCAGATGACATTGTAAATGAACAAAATGTCAGATGACATTGTAATTGAACAAAATGTCAGATGACATTGTAATTGAACAAAATGTCAGATGACCATTGGTCAAAATGTCAGATGACATTGTAATTGAACAAAATGTCAGATGACATTGTAATTGAACAAAATGTCAGATGCCTTTGCCACATGATCTAAGTGTACAAATAGACGAAAGGTATCTGCCAGAGAATGCATTTGAATACATTATGTATGAATATAGTAATAGTAAAAGTAATAGTCCGCTTATATAGCGCTCATATCCAGGCACATTGCCTGCTCACGGCGCTACGTACTTTACTATATATCAATACCCAGCCAGACTTAGCTGTATGTCTTCGAAACTTTCGATTTTAAGGTGGAGATTATGCATTCCATTATGACATGCATGGAACAAAACTGAGTTACCTCCTTGTTGCATGGCCGCAGTATACACATGCTACTAGATCAGAAGATACATTCATATCAAATGCATGCATTGCAACTCAATGATCAGATGCTGTTTGTTTTCCAGCTCCAGTGCACCGACCGGAATGATTAAAGGTTGTTTACATTCCACTTTAAGGTGGAGATTAAGCATTTCCTTATGACGTGCATGAAAGAAACTGAGTTACCTCCTTGTTGCATGGCCACAATGTACACATGCTATTGGGTGAGAACATGCATTAATTACAAATGCATGCATTGCAATTCAATTCAATTACCAGGTGCTTTTTGCTCCCCAGCCACTGTGCACCCACTGGTATGCCCACAGGTCAACATTGGGTCAGAATGAATTATTTTCAGGCATCAATAAACACTATATTCAGTTGCCCGTGTCCACAAAATAATGAACCTGACTGTTATAATCGATAACGAGAATGGGAGCGCACTATACCCATTTAGAGCAGTACGTTTTACAATTTATGCCGTAGTAGGTATTTATTGATTCACAACATGTTGCAATGGCACTCTTAACAAAAATAAAATGAATTTACACATGATGTTTCATTACAAATAATTGAGTCTGTTTGTACTAAAACACGTTTGTATAGTAACGTGCTTATGTCCATGTCGGATGGGTTTTTTCGTCAGATGAAAACTTGTCTTGCCTTTGCGTGTGTTTTTGACGAGTGCCACACATGGAGCAGGATACACTCACTATTTTGCCACTTCACCTTTTGCCACTCATCTGATATCACAACTACTTTGAGAATTATTTCGGAATCTTTGAAATGACGCAGCTTTTGGTTGAGGTTGTTATTAGTGTTTTTGTCGCTTGTATCTATATTTGAAGGAAACAATGTTATGATTGATACCGGTACAGCTATATGCAAATAGTTGCTATTATATCTACATATAATGCACATCATCAACAGCTTTCGTCATCTGCTACTAATGGTGCAGCGTTTCCCGATTGGTTACGCCAATGTAGTCAGTGAGTCAACTCCCATAGACGTGAACGTGTAATCCCAAATATGACATATGTTACATTTGACCATTTTCAAATGGCATTGTTTAATCATACTGGAGACGGCTGTGATACCAGCAGGGGAAGCGGTATCGACGTCTGTATACTAAATGCAAAATACATATCTCATTGTGTCATTGTTACCATGGTTTAACTTATTCTGCAATGGACTTAATACATTGTCGTAATTGGTGTTTCTTCTCTGCCACGGAAAATAGGAATAAAGTAATTCTATCTTTTACTGCAAGTACTCCACACTACTACTACTACTACTACTACTGCTGCTGCTGCTGCTAATACTACTACTACTACTACGACTACTACTACTACTACCACAATACAATCACTACTGCCTCACCTACTGCTCCTACTCTTGCTGCCGCTGCAGCAGCTACTACTATT